>NC_056743.1:89792513-89795013 GCF_019279795.1 Protopterus annectens
TCGTGATGGGAAATTTATTCTGCACTTCATTAACACGGATGGAATGCAGAACCCTTCCTGCA
This sequence comes from Protopterus annectens, assembly GCF_019279795.1. Classification (NCBI taxonomy): domain Eukaryota; kingdom Metazoa; phylum Chordata; order Ceratodontiformes; family Protopteridae; genus Protopterus; species Protopterus annectens. The sequence goes on from NC_056743.1 coordinate 89,792,576, forward strand.
GAACAACAATGAACATTTTATCAACGAACACAGAGAAGAAGCAAGGCAAGTAAACCATGTCAATATGCATTGCAAAATTTAATCTTTGATTTGGAGCGCTTGCTCATACTATACAAGAATATAGAATATGATAATCTTTTCTTGTCATCGTGTGTACACCATAACATAGTACCACAGGGTCTGAGAGCTTACAGGTTCCCAACCGCCACAAGAAATTCACCACTTTTTTCTGATTTAGTTAAGTTGTTTAATGACACTGGTCTGATGGCTCTTAAGCGCCTTATTATTCATAACCAAGTCAGAATGGAGGCGATTAAACAAGATATAGAGCGCCTGCATTCCAACATCCTCAGACATCCGGATTTTAATAATGTAAGGCACCTGCTAGACAGTGTCTCTCCTAAGATAACAAGGCATGTAGCCACGCTTGTCCACAGAAAAAAGCAGAAACTACAGCGTGATTTACAACAATATTTGAACCACACAGCTTATAGGCTAAGCAATGAAAGATATCAAAGGACAAGAGAATATCATATGAGACCAGTCCAGCTGCAACAAGTACAAGCAGCTATGTTCGCACCCCCCCCACCTCCAGGATTTCATAATGCTCAACACTTTGTGGTTAATGAGCAACCACCACCCCACCTTTGTTGCTGAATCCTCAGCACATCAGTTTCAATAACCCACCTGCTCCTCCCCCTGCCATTACACCTCCAGCTTTCGCACCTAACCTGATTGCAGAAGAAGAAAGGCAAAGGCCTTTTTTATTGCAGCAGCCACCGATCAACCTAGACATGGTGGCTACGCCAATCCCAGGTGTGAGAGAAGGAGTGAGGGGGAAGAGAGGAAGAGGGAATGGAGTGAACAGATACAACTTTGGAGAACGGACTATGGTAACAAGGAGCACAGTGAGGGGAGGTTACTAAGCACAAGAGAACACTTTCTCTCCAATGCAGTTTTTAATTTAACTGATAGAAATTTATCTGAAGCTCACCTGCAACTACTCAATAAAGGGTTTACATTCATACCCTCGCAAAGGGCCAGAATCACTGACACCCTATTAGATCTAAGGTTATATTTAAGAAAACTAAACCTGAGAATGTTTTTTTCTGACAGAGATGACCCACAAGATAGCTCAACTTTCACTGACTCAAATGAAGCGCACAATAATACAGTAACAACAGACTTAATTACATCAAATGTAAGGAAAACCAGCTTGTTTAACCCAGTTTTAAACTCTACACTAGCCACTTTTCAAAATGTATGTGAATTTGATTTAAGGAATTTATTAAACCAACCCAGTACAGAGAAATGGTACAATATATCGAACAGTGAACAACTAGCTCTCACAGAACTTTGCCGAGACACCAGCCTAAGAATTATGAAGGCAGACAAAGGTACAGGCATTGTACTAATGGAAAACAAAGACTATGTTGCCAAAATTGAAAACATGTTAATAGACAACGCTTTCTACAAAAAAGTATCCTTGAACGAAGTTAATAAACATTTTGCAACAATAGACAGATTACTGAAAACCTTAGAACGTGAAAAACACCTGTCTTTGGAAGACTACATGTTCATGTCAGTACATAACCCGTGTTTGGGGAAACTGTTTGGCATTCCCAAAATACATAAGGACACTGTGAATCCCCCATTCAGGCTTATCATTTCCAACAAACGGACAAAAACAGAAAACATTTCTGAATACTTGGACAGTATTTTCAACCCTTTGGTGCAAGCTACCAAGTTCTATATCAAAGACTTGTGGGATTTCTTAAATAGGTAAAAAATGCTCACTTGACCTCTCTAAATGCATACTGGTAACATTGGACATCACAGCCCTGTATACTAACATCCCACATCTCGAAGGAATACAAGCATTAGAGCTTTTCTCACCAAGTATGCCCGTCTTAGTGCTGGCGTGGTAGAGACACTGATTTTCCTTACCACAGTTGTGTTAACCAACAATTTCTTTCATTTCAACAGCCAAATTTATCAACAAGTAAAAGGAGTTGCTATGGGGTCCAAAATGGCCCCAGCATTTGCTAATTTAGTTTTAAGCACATGGGAAATTGAAACACTGTCCTTTCTGGAACAATTCAACAAAGTACATCTTTATAGTCGCTTTATTGACGATATCTTTTTTCTGTGGGAAGGTCCCAAAAATGAACTTGATATTTTCATACAGAACCTCAATAACAGCCTACCTTATTTAGACTTTGTGATATCAGGATGCGGTGATAAAATCAACTTTTGGATACTGAAATTACCATAGTAAACCCAGGATACACTCTCAACTCCAATGTGTATCGCAAAGACACTTACAGAAATAATTTTCTTGGCCAACATCCTTTGTTTATGAAACGGAACGTGTTAAAAGGGCAGTTCATAAGACTTTCAAGAATTATATCTGATGACCGTACCTTTTTACAAGAATG
>NC_056743.1:89805013-89807513 GCF_019279795.1 Protopterus annectens
GAACTTGGCCTTCACAGTGAATGCAACTCGGACTGCCTCAACTCTACACTGTCCTTTCTGGACATTGAAAGTATGTTTGGGCTCCAATATTGTTGATTTGTTTGACTCATTGGGTCCCTTAAAGAGTTAAAGTTACCAGTGCTCTAGCCTCCAACAGCCAGCTACCTCTTGGTTCTTACCTTCCCCTTTTCTTTTGTACACACTTATACCAGCCACTGTTCACCTTACTTTTTCCCCTCTACCCCTCACTGTCCTATTCTGCCTTTCTACCCCTTCTCATTATCTTTTCCACCTGAACTAAATAGCAAGGTACCATCCTCGCCTGGTTACTACTTTGTTGCTACTTTTGGCTCCTACTAGCCCTTTTCAGACTGTAAAGCTTATTTTTGTCCTTACTCCTTTTTAACCTCCACTCTCTACTCTATTGCCCATCTATCTGCCTTCTAATCTACTCTGCATTTCTTACCTGTAACCTGCTGGCTCTTCTCTTTACCTCTCTCATTCCTCCTGCCTCCTTCTGCATGCTTTACACTGACTCTATATTATTTAACACTGTTTAACTTACTGGTGCTATCTGGACTTTTTCCCTATCCTTTCTTACTTGACCATCACCTATCCCATCTTACTTACCTGCTTTTCTGATTGTCTCCTTTCTCATCTCTTCTTCTAGGAGTTTTGACCCCTGCTCGCCTCTGTGGGCTCACCGCTCCCTCCCTACCCCACCCCACCCACCCCCAGGGTCCTATTCTTAAAACTACCCAGCCACACCCCTATCCCTACTATCCTATCCTTCTCCTCCCTTGCATTTCTTAACCCACCCTCAACATACCCCTTCTATTCTTATCTCTTCCTTGCCTCTCTACTACCTCTTAGTAACTTAACCTTCCTCCTCTTTCTCCTGTATCTTCTCTTTATCCCTCCACTCTCTCACCACTGCTTCCCTTCATACCCTATAATAAGCTGTAATTCTTCCCTAACCTCTGACAGGCCTACTTCCCCACTATAGCTTAACAACTATATCTCACTCCCTTTATCTCTAAACATAATGACTCCTCCCTTCCAACACTACTCACTCTATCAGTCCTACTCCTAACCACCCTTTTCTACTTATTATCTTACCTTCTTTGAAAACTCACGCAACATCCTGCCTAATTTCCCACAAAACAGACTCTCTACAATATACACCTTCAAATCATACTCCAATACTGAATACACCCCTAACTATCATCTTCCTAGATTTCACAGACTGTCTCACCTCACCTATATCCTACCTCAGATAATAAAACTAAACTGCTAACCCTTCTAAAGAATAACCTCATAACCAAGCTAGATAATCCTACCTTACTAGATGGTGACATCCACCCCAACCCAGGCCCAGCTTACCCTCCCCTCAACTATGCTCTTCTTATCACAATAACAAATTCCTCATAGGGCACCTTAACATTCAAAGTATAAACAATAAAATATCCCACCTTCATGCCCTCCTAGACACCTACTCTTTTGACATTCTATGCCTCTCAGAAACCTGGCTTAAATCAGGCACTAAAGACTCTGAGATAATACCCCAAGGCTATAATATAATAAGACATGACCGATCAAACGCAAAGGTGGTGGAGTAGCAATCCTTTTTAAAAATCAACTTAACATCACTCCTCTTCCAACATGTCCAAACCAGGATAGCAAAATAGAAGCCATCATGTCTAAAATCCAACTAAATGCTAAAAAAGCCCTCTATATCATATGCATGTACCTACCTCCAGGTAACAATATTCCCATACTAGAAGACTTTCTTAGCTGGGTTTCTGCCACCTACCCACAGGAAACCATAATCCTAGGACTTTAACATAGACTGGAATACTATTAATGCTGAAAATCCCTCCTCTCATATTAACCTACACGGTTTCTCCCAAAGTATCACCTCAACTACTAGATTCAATAAGCGCAGTAAGAGAGAGAGTATATTAGACTGGATACTAACAAACAATGTAAACAAAACTTATAAAGTAGGTACCATGCCAGATGATCTCAGTGATCACTCCCTAACTTATATTATTAGAGAAAAGTCAGATTGTGTAAACATCCCAAATATAAGAAAAATTCGCACTACCAAGTATTTTAATACAGACCTTTTTCAAGCTGAACTCAGCACTTGTAACTGGAATTCCTTAAAAACACTTCCTCTTGAGGAAGCAGTTTTATTTTTTAATACTACTTTCTTATCCATTCTTGATAGACATGCTCCAGAGCTGCCCATTAGAATGAAGTCTAAAACAGCCCCATGGCTTTCCAAAGACACTAAAAAACTCATCCTCACTAGAAATAAAGCTTGGACCAAATGGAGATGCCACAGAAACAGCCCAGATTTCCATCACTTCCGCCAGCTTAGAAATCTGACTAAAAAATCAATAATCTCCGACAAACAAAAATTCTACTGTGAACTACAGCAAACTCATCTTAACAATTCCAGACAATTCTGGTTATCAGTAAATAAACTCCTCTC
>NC_056743.1:89812513-89872513 GCF_019279795.1 Protopterus annectens
CCCTCTGAGCCAGTATCCACAGATGATTCCTCTGATGACTCAGAACATACAGACCCTCCTGAGGCTCCTTATTCCCCTTACGAAGACTCTGATGCTGAAGAGTCCATTCCTTCAGCCTCTGCACCTGAGGAATTTTCCTTTGGGGAAACCTTGCATGCTATGAGGGAACAATTTCAGTGGCAGGGCCAAGATTTCTCAGACTCCAGAAAAAGGCTTAGAACCTTTCTACATTTGCCACAACATAGGCCTTTAGCTATACCTCCAGTTCTTTCTGTTGTAGATGATGCATTTAATGATGCTTGCACTGCTCTTGATTCATTACCTCCGGCCCCTGCTAAGCCCGATAGGTTCTACAGGGTCCCGGACACTCATCACCATTTATACAAGGCTCCTTTTGCAGATCCAGAGACTATCTCCCAGGGTCCTAAAGCTGTAGCAGCTACTTCTACTAAAAACCCCCTCCCCTCTGAAAGGGAATCCAGGTCCTTAGAGAGATGGGGTAAAGAAGTTTACACTTCTGCTACTTTGTCAGCTAGGGCTTTGAACTGCCAATTTCACATGATTCAATATCAAGAGTTTATGCTTGACCAGTTAACTAAAAAGCTGTCCTCTGAAGAATCTTTAGATAAAAAATATGTTCAGGAAATGGTACATAACATACAGCAGGTTAGTAACCATTCTTTAAAATGTGGCTATGATGCACTGGAGGCTTCCTTTAGATCAGCCATGACTGGCACAGTTATCAGGAGACATGCATGGTTGAAAGAGCAGGCATTACCAGACCATGTCAAATCAAAGCTTTTGGATGCACCCATGGACAAAGTCAATTTATTTGGTTCCCCTGCACAGCAGGTACTAAAAAAGATGGAAGAGAAGGCGAAATCTGTACAAACAGTGAAAGATTTCTTACAGGTTCAACCTCCAAGGTTTAGCAGGAACTGGCCCTCCAAGAATTGGTCCTTTCCGGACTCCTCTAAGACACAGAGAGGCAGGAATAGGCGTTCAAGAGGCAGAAACCAATCCAGGGGTGCCTACAGGGGACGCCATTGGCAAGGTAACAACCAGCGAGGCACGGACGCAGCCACCACCACTACAACAACACAATCACAGTGACTTGGCTGTGGCACCGCCTACCAGGGAACAACTGGAAGCACCCTTAGGCGGAAAGCTAACCTTATTTTCAAAGAACTAGCATTGCATCACAAGGGAAAAATGGATTTTGCAAACTATAGACCAGGGTTACAGGTTCCATTTCCATACTCTACCAGGAAAGAGAGGAATGCCAAACCTACCACCTACTCAAAGGGCAGAAGCTCTAAAGCAAATATCTCAACTATTAAGAATGAGAGCTGTGGAAAAGGTACCATCTATGGAACAAGGAAAGGGATTTTACTCCAGACTCTTCCTGGTACCAAGAAAAGAGAGCAAATGGAGGCCTATTCTCGACCTGTCCGCTTTAAACACATTCCTCATTGTTCCAAAATTCAAAATGCTGACCCTACAGCAGCTTCTTCCCATGCTGGGCAAGGAGTCTTGGCTGGTAACTCTAGATCTCAAGGAGGCATACCTGCAGTCCCCATACGACCAATTTGCAGAAGATACCTCAGATTTCTTGCAGGATCAGAGCATTATCAATTCTCAGCATTGCCCTTTGGCTTATCTACTGCGCCCAGAGTGTTCACGAAATGCCTGGCATCAGTAATTGCTCATTGCAGACTTCAGGGGATCCACATTTATCCCTACCTGGACGACTGCCTGATACAAGCGGACAACAAAAGCAAGCTAACAGAAGACTTACAAAGAGTCATTTACCTGCTGCAAGCCCTGGGATATACAGTCAATATAAAAAAAGTCAAGGCTGATTCCATCCCAAAGAATAACCTTTCTGGGTGCAGAGCTGGACACATCAAAACAAATGGCATTCCTAACTGCAGAAAAGAAAGAACAACTACCTCTCTACTTCTTGGCATTAACAAAGCAGAACCATCTAACTGCAAGAAAAGTACTTCAAGCCCTAGGCTTCATGGCATCCTGCATAATTCTGGTCCCTCATGCCAGACTGCATATGAGAAAGCTACAGTGGTACCTAAAGAATTTGTGGTCCCAACACAAGCACAGCCTAGAAACCAAAATTCCAATAATCCCATGCCTGAAGCAAGAGTTCCTATGGTGGGCTCAGGCCTGTCAGTCAAACACAGGATTGCCCTTCTGCAACAGTCAACCAAGCCAAACCATCACGACAGATGCCTCAGACCTCGGTTGGGGGGCACACATGCTGGGCAAGTGCATACAAGGCTTATGGGCTCAAGACCAGCTGTGCCTGCACATAAATCTAAAGGAAATGCTGGCAGTAAAATTGGCAATCCAGTCATTCAGACCATTTCTCCAAGAAGGTCAGTTGATGATAAGGACAGACAACACCACAGTTATGTGGTACATCAACAAACAGGGAGGCACACATTCATATCCTCTATGCCGGCTGGCACTGGACCTATGGGATGTGGCTCTGAGCTACAACATTCAGTTACAAGCAATTTTTGTACCGGGAAAAGAAAACATTCTAGCAGACATATTAAGCAGAACTACCACAGATGCCCACGAATGGATGCTGCATCCGGACATCTTCAAAGCCATCACAAGAGAATGGGGATTACCACAAATAGACTTATTTGCATCCCCACTCAATCACCAGCTAAAGAAATTCTGCACAAGGACGTACCACCCACTTGCTTGGAAGGTGGACTCCTATCTTTCAGTTGGAAAACCTGACAGCATACGATTCCCACCACTTCCTTTGATGCACAAGGTGCTTTTGAAGATCAAAGAGGAACGTCCAAGGATCATTCTGATAGCTCCAGACTGGCCAAGACAACATTGGTACCCATTGCTGAGGAGCATGTCTCGGAAACAAATATGGACACTACCCCTGATCCCATTACTGTTAACACAGAACAACTACAACATCCTGCATCCAAACCTGAAAACTCTGCAGCTAACTGCCTGGAACATTACATAAGAGCAATTAACCCAAATTTATCCCAAAGGGTTAAAGACATAATCCTTGAGGCTCGTAGACCTTCAACAAGAAAGAATTATGCAGCAAAATGGAAAAGATATCTCATTTGGAGTACTGCAAAGGGAGACGATGTGGCCACTGGTAAACATAGCCAACATCCTGGAGTACTTGGCAGAGCTCTTCCATACAGGCCTGTCCTATTCTTCCATCAAGATACATGCATCAGCTATTTCAGCAGAATACAGCTTGGATCCTCCTGTCTTCTCTCATCCTCTGCTCAGTTTCTGAGATGAATTAAAAATGTAAAACCTCCCAGGAAACCACCATTGCCAGCATGGGACTTGAACTTTGTGCTAGAAAAATTGACACTCCCTCCTTTCGAACCAGCAGCAACAGCAGAATTACAATACTTATCCTGGAAGACTGCTTTCCTGCTGGCAATCACCTCAGCAAGAAGGGTCTCTGAACTACAGGCATTAATGGCAGTGCAACCCTTCCTGATCTTCCATCAAGATAGAGTGTCCATGAGAACAAATCCTACATTTATGCCTAAGGTGGTATCCAGAGTGTCTTTAAATCAGGCTATCCACCTACCTATAGGCTTTGTATTTGGTTTCTGTGTTCCTCCATTTTCTTGTGTGGCCAGAGGTAGTTTCTTTACTCACCAGTGGGAGTGGGGAGTACTGAGCTGCTTGTTTGTCCTCAGAGGAGTGGTTAGAAGCAGCAACTTGTAATTTGTTGGCCATTTTGGGTCATTTCCTGTTTTTTTCCCGCCCCCTGCTATAAAGCACGCGTTAGCGCGATCTAGCGCGGAGCTGCTACCGTTGCACACTAGGGCACCGCCGGTTAAGCAGATTTAAACTATTAGGGCTACCTAAAGTTCACTCTTCAAATTTTCCCTTAAAACTACCTTCCTCAAAGTATACTACTGTTCTATTTAGTGTATCCTCCAACTATAAATTATCTCTACTTGGCTCCCAAGTAGACTATTCTCTATCCATATAGCTAAGCACTTGCTCCTACAGTACTTATCACCTCGATACAGCACTCTTGTTATAGAAAGTACCCCAAAAAAGCAAACCCCATTTCTCGGTCACCCACATCCCCAAAACCTTTTTTTAAGTTTTTCTGTCTATTCCTTCTAGCATGTCGAGGGATCAGTTGCTAATATCCTCTCCTGCTCAGCTGGTGAACCTGGGATTATTGAGGCAATGTTACAATTGCCTCATGTACACAGACAACCCTCTCCTCCTCCCACAAAACACAAATACATGCGAGAGATGCAACTATACGGCCAAACTGGAGGCTGAGCTCTCTCAACATAGGACTGGCAAGACCAGACAGGAGGAGAAGGTAACCACACACACTATAGACCCAGTCTCACATAATACCATCACAACCTCAAATCATATACATAAACACACAAAGACATACTCGGAGGCTGTGATCAAAAATCTACCAAAACAGCAGAGGCCACCAAAGCAGACACCCAAACAACTACCACCTCAGAAGACAACACCTGCATCACATAGACCACACAGTCAGAGTGTCAAGCAGTCACAGCCCTTAAGGCCAAACACTATGCCAGACACACTAGTCATTGGTGACTCCATAGTCAGACACACTGATGTCCCGCTCACCAGACTGAGTAAGGAGAGGGTCACAGTAAGCTGCCTGTCGGGTGCTAGAATCCGCCACATAACGCATGCACTCAGGTCTCTCAACAGCAGGTACAAGTACGGCTCAATCATTGTCCATGCTGGTGTAAACGACCTGAGACGCACTCCTGGACTACATGAAAAGAGACATAGAGGAGCTCTCTGATTATGTAGCCCAGGCAGGTATGACCCTGACCTTGAGCAGTATCCTACCTTCACCAAGAATGATGCCACAATACAGAGATAAGATGATCAGTTTTAACAATTGGCTTAAACTCTGGTGTCATTCAAAGGGGATCCAATGTCTGTCTGCCTGGGATGACATGCTGGACAAGCCACGCTGCTTCAAGGGATGGCTTGCACTTGTCACCCTGGGATTCGGATTTTGGCAAAGGCTCTTGCCACCCCATAGTGCCTTTTTAGGCAAGGCTCAAATTCTAAACCTACCACCCTAGAACAAAACAAAGAAAAAAAACTAAGGGTAATGCTGCTCAATGCCAGAAGTCTCAACCTCAAGATGCACGCACGAGGCCCTTCTCAGTATGGAGAACATCGATGTCTGTGCTGTGACAGAAACCTGGTTCAAGGCTCCTGAGAGCACCCCAGCACTATCAGGTTTTACCTCATATCATGCGTTCCGCCACAAAACCCGGACAATACCAAGAAAGGAGGAGGTATCCATATTCAAGGACACCCACACCTCAAGATTGGTGGCATCGCACGATGCATCGGAAACCATCCAGGTGCAATTAACCATAGGCAAGACTGCTATGCAAATTGTAGCATGTTACAGGCCACCCTCGCAAACTCAGGAACCTCACATGGCCTTCCTGAAAACACTGGAGGCGATAAATGTATCTCCGAACACCATCATACTAGGTGACTTCAACTACCCTAATATAGACTGGGAACACTACTCATGCCCAAACACTCTAGCCCAAAAGTTCCTGGAATTCATAAACTCAAATGCCATGGAACAACTAGTCACCATCCCCACAAGAGGAGAGAACATACTTGATCTCATCATCACAAACATGGGAGCACAATGTTCAACGCCAGAAGTATACCCCTCACTGGTGAGATCTGATCACAAACTAATCTCGCTGGAGGTCCTCATCCCACCCCCACCTGAAATAAAAAAGACCACAGTAAAGAACTTCTCGAAAGCCGACTTCACACTTCTAAAGACTAGTGTGGTCTCCTTTAAGGCCCCTGAGCCGGCGGTTAACATTACTCAAACCGCTGAATCACTTACAAATGCCTTCTACCAGCACCTGCAGGGCTGCATGGATCAGGCAATCCCAAGCAAAACAAAGACTCTTTGTACCAAAGGCAAGCGTCCAGTCTGGTGGACCCCAACCATAAACAAACTCTACAATAAAAGGAGAAAGCTACTACAAGATAGAGCAAAATCCTTAAAAGGTAAGACACCGCTGTTCACTATAAGTAAAGAGCTAAGAGCTCTCATAAAATCATCCAAAGCTAATTTTGAGAAAAAAATAGCTAAGGACTCTAAAGACAACCATAAAGCATTCTTTAGCTATGTCAGAAACCTAGGAGGAAACTCCCAGATATGCTCAGAATTAGTTCAAAATGATGTGAAGATTACTGATCCTACAGACATTGCCAACATACTGGCTTGACAGGTTCAGTGCAAACTTCTCCCCACCCTCCCCGCCTAAAGATGAGATATCTATATCAAATGATTGTAGCCCCCCAAACATCTCCAACGCTCAGGTGAGAACTGCTCTCTCCAAGGCAAAGAACACAGCATCCATGGGACCTGATGGTGTCCCCGGCTGTGTGCTCCATGAACTCAACGAGGAATTAAACCCACAGTTAGGACAGCTGTTTAATCTTAGTCTCACCTCCGGATCAGCACCCAGGAGTGGCGCACAGCGACTGTGGTCCCACTCCACAAAGGCGGTGCCTCCACCGACTCTGGAAATTACCGTCCCATTAGCTTGACTAGCCTGATCTGCAATGCCATGGAAAGGATCATAATGGATCTCATAAATAAAGACATAGGGAATTTGCAGACTTTGGCAAACCCAGTTTGGCTTTGTCAAAGGCAGATCATGCCTTTTAAACTTGGTTGACTTTTTTGAAACAGTCACCAAGGCCATTGACGAGGGAAAGGCAGTCCATACAGCCTACCTAGACCTGGCGAAGGCTTTCGATACAATACCCCACTCGGGTATCATTGAAAAACTCATCAACTTAAATGTAAACCCATACATTACAAGATGGGTTGCAAACTGGCTGAGTGATGGAACCCACAGGGTCAGAGTTGCTGGCGCCATGTCAGACTCTAAGCCTGTCACAAGTGGTGTCCCACAGGGCTCAGTCCTGGGCCCACTCTTGTTTGGCATCTACTTTTCTGAAGTACAAGCAAACACAGGAGGGTTATGGCTGACAAAGTTCGCAGATGACTGCAAACTGGGCGCCGTAGTTGAGAACACATCCGACACAGATATCCTTCAGAAGGGTCTCACAGATACGGATAACTGGTGCCAGAGCCATGGCCTCAAGTTAAATGCCAAGAAATGCATAGTCATACCCTTCGGGAAAAATAAGGTTACCCCTAGCTACCATATAGGTGGCAATCCCCTGAACACAGAAGAAGTAATTAGGGACCTGGGAACCCAGGTTGACAGTAGCCTTTCATTCGACACTCATATTGCTAAAGTAGTTAGGAAGACCTTCTGCATTGCCCACCTTATCATGAAGGGATTCACATCTAGATCAGGGGAGGTCATAGTCTCCCTATACTCATCACTCATCAGACCAATGATAGAGTACAATGCCCCATTCGGAATGTATCTGACCCGACACTTGCAGCAGCTGGAGAGGCCACAAAAGTTCCTCACCAAAAGGATAAAGGGTCTCAAAAATCTGTCTTATGCTGCACGACTGAAAGAACTCCAGTTATATTCAGTTGCGTACCGCTTACTCAGAGGTGACCTATGCCTGACATACAAGGCCATGTCAAACCCAGATTTGATGAATATGCTTCATCTCAAAAAATCTAGATCCCTCAGAGCCACAAGGGCGGGTGACTTAAACCTCGACACGGTTATTAATAGGATGTGCTGGAGAGAGAGATTCATCACCCAAAGACTCCCTATGCTGTGGAACAAAATCCCAGTTTGTGAGGCAGAGCACCTCGCTGGCCTTGTTCAAGAGGAATCTTGACCAATGGATGGGAGATCACAGATACACCCCAGGGGTTACCTCAGTGTCACTGCTCGACAGAGGCACAGCTAAATAATGGGCATAGTTTCTCCAAACTAAGGGGTGGCGTAAGCCACAAAACTATGGCTAGGCTTATAAATGCCCTTGGGCAGATAGCCTAGTATGAACCTATGAACCTACATTCTTCCCCAACCCACAGAACAGGGGAGAAAGACTCTTGCATACCTTGGATGTACATAGACAATTACGCTACTACCTGGACAGGACCAAGTCCAATAGAAAAACTGACCAGCTTCTGGTAGCATATGCAACAGGAAAGGAAGGAAAACCAATTTCAAAACAGACAATCTCCAAATGGATAGGAAATTGCATTAGATTTTGTTACTCCTACCATGGAAAGAAAACTCCAGAGAACATCAGGCCTCACTCCACAAGGGCTACAGCCGCTACCACAGCTTTCTTACGAGGAGTGGCTACCAAGGACGTTATAGAGGCTGCTACTTGGACCTCCGTGCATACATTTGCCAAGCATTACAATTTACCTTTATACTCTAGATCCCGAGCAGGTTTTGCCACTGCTGTTTTGCAAGGGATCCTAACTACACCATAATCTCTCCTTTTTTCCTCCTCCCCTAGTTTAGCTATGGTATTCTACCCATTTGTAAGGACTGCAGATGCATCCTTGAAGGACATAGTACAGTTTTGTACCTACCATAAATGTAGATGTTCGATAGGAATGCATCTGCAGTCAGGGTACCCACCCACCTTCCCCTCTGTGGTACTCCTAGGGTATTTGCCATCCTTCAGCTGGCTTGGGGGGGATCTATTATGGTGTATTTGTTTGTATATATGTACATACATGCTTATTTTATGTGTTTACTCTCTACTATTTGGAAACATTGGCATTTATCCAAATTTAGCCATCCAAGAGGGCACCTGGCATCTGGGGCAAGAAACACTGAGTAAAATGGCGTAGGCTGATGCCTTTATACCCGAAAAACTGCAGCGATGACGTCGGGTGAAGTGTGACACCAGCCGAAGCCAGACCCAGACTTTGGAATCCGGCCGACCAAAGGGCTGCCTGACGACAGGACTACCCATTTGTAAGGACTGCAGATGCATTCCTATCGGACATCTACATTTATGGTAGGTACAAAACTGTACTTTTTGGGGCTTCAGGCACTTCACTGTGTATCCCCATATGCAGTATTTCATAAGGACCGGATTTACTTGCGCAACAGTCCGTCCTTCCTACATTGGTGGCATCTGTATCTAACATGAGTCAGTCTAGCCAGCTTCGCATTTTCTTTCCCAATTTCAGTAACAAGGAGTGAATGGTTCATTGTTTAGATGTTCATAGTCAGCCGAGGTTTTATTTGAACAGAACCAAACATCACAGGAAATTAGTTTCCTTTTCAAAAACTAAATTAGGAAAGACATTATACAAAGTGACCCTGTCCAGGTGGCTGTCCGATTTTAATTTCATTTGTTTTTTCCAACAAAGGTCTTTCCCTTCCTTCAAAACCTAAGGTTCACTCAGCAAAAGCAGTTTCTATTTAGATGACCTTCTTCAGCCTAACTCCTTTGGATGAGATTTTTGGAGCTGCGACTTGGTCAAACACTTGTACTTTTCTCAGTCATTACAAAAGTGTCATGCATTCCAGGTCTAGATCTGCCTTTGGCACCACTGTGTTGCACTGTGTTCTCTTTGTAATACCCACATGACTGGCTGGGGACACTGTCCCTGCAGATTGAGATGGATGCAAAAGACAACGGTGGATAAGAAAGTTGTGTAATTTAATGCTAGATCCAAGTTGTCTTCTAACGTCCGTTTCAACAATCCCTCTTAGCACTCCCCTCCCCAACTGTCCTTTTTAGTTGTAGGTTTTGAGAAACCTTGCAGTTCAACCCAAGGACTTGCTAGGACTTTTGTTATTTTTTTTTCCCTTTAGGGCAGCTTATTTTTCCTTTATGGTTATTACTTCTAGTTTTCAAAGCAAACTTATTCTGAGGATACTGTGGTCTGTAAGGTACTATGGGAGCAGTAAGGAGGAGCTTGGAACTGAATGCTTTGGCATAGCCAGCACTGAACACTGATAAACCCACAGGTTAAGACAGATAAAAGAAAATATAGATCTAGAGTTTAGTAAGTATATAACTTTAATTTATTGGCACTGTAATGTGCAATGACTCATTTGAGAATAGTTTCCTTTTTTATTTAAGGATCAAGATAGTGGTGTCTTGGAAAATTAATTTTCCTACACATTGTAGTGATTTTGAAGTTAGATATGCTAAATTAGCAGTGGTGTGAGGGCATAGCCCCCACACATTATGGGGGTGCAGGGGGAGGTCTCCATGTTAAAAGCATTTAAAAGTGAAATGAGTTTTACTAATCACCGTTTCACTAAAATGATTGCACTTCTGAATGTCAGTCACTAACGTATCAAACCTTAATCATGGAGCCAGACACATAGTAAATGCTATTTAAATGGCACAAAGAGCATTTTTTTCTGTAAAAGTTCTTTATTGAAGTCCAGCTGACCTAGTTTTCCTTGCCTGAGGCTGGCTGTAGTAGACATGGCATTGCCCCAAGGTTGACCATCTTGTCATGCTCCTGTTGCCAATCTGCTGATCCAAGCACCTCTGTGTGTGTGGATGAAGCAGTATGCCAGCAGTACAGCACCCCTTCTGATCATCATGTTGAGAGGTTGTTTTCCTCCCCTTCAAGTGGAAGCATGAGAAGTGACACAACACGTGTTTGTCATTGGAGCTCTACTAGACTGCCTGTCTGGGGCAGTAGGAGCAGTACTTTATTAAAAGAAAAATTAGTTATCACAAGTATGTTAAATGCTTTTACCTCAAAGTGCTTAAACAGGGGATCAGTGTTCATGAAGCAGAAAATGCTACCCATCAGTTTTGGCTAAGGCTGTTAAGAGTGGTACATCCAGAAATGCCACTTTTGGCTGATCATAATATTCTGACATAGAACTGGAATGGATTTAGTGCTAGACACAGAACTTTTTATGATTTTTTTCAGAAACGTGTGAGATATATATATATATATATATATATATATATATATATATATATATATATATATATATATATATATATATGGGTCTGTATTAGACATTTGAATGCACAGGTGTCCCAACGCTGTAACATCGAACTGGGAAGTTCGAAATGTCAAAATAACGAAGCTGCGGAACACCGATTTTTTTCCCCAGGGAAAAAATTTGGTGGGAATTTCCACAGCTTTGCTATTTCCTCCACTGTAGTGTGATCTCGGAGTTGGTATATTTAAGTAGTGGGTGTGGGGGCGCAGCCCCCCACATTAGGAACATTTGATGGTGTACATGTGTTTTTTGGTTTTGTACCAGAACAGCGATTTATCCCCCCCCCCGGGAAAAAAATTGCTGTTCTACGTGTTAGAAGTTATTGCATTTCGAACTTCCGGGTTCGTACCTTCTGGCTGTTACCCATTGCCACCCCTGAAAGGTGGTCCTCCTGTCCTTAGACTTACTCCAGTTCCAGGCTGGGCCCATTGTGGAACTTGAGTGTCTGGGGGGGGGGGGGCTTGCTGGTAACTGCTTCCACAAGGGGTAAAAATGTAATCATGAACTAGCCTTGTTTTTTGCCCCCCCCCGTGCTGCTTTTGTAATGCCACCAGAGGGCTGCTATCCTCTGTGAACAGTGCCTCTACTCTGGGAGTGCCAAGATGAACATGCCACACTGCCTAGGATTCACTTGCCCATTCCTCCCTTTTGGCATCTCAGATGCCCAGGCTGCTAATTGAACCTGGTTGCCTGGGCTGTTAGCCTTTATCTCTTTATGACTTAACCCTGGCCTACACATTTGATATGGTTCATCATTCGCTCCTTGGTGCATGCTACAGATGTGAGATGTAGCTAGCCTTTAGCCTTTACTAAAGTGGTTAATTCCCAAATTGCATTGAATCACTTGCATTGACAAAATCAGTCTTACACTGCAGCTTGAATTTAGGTACAACACATAGATTCATATTAGGGTTATTCGTGCTTGCAGTACTCATGAATAAAATGTGCCATACTAATTGGCTTCTGATATTACAACATGCAAGAGAAGAGCAAGGCATTGTGGAGGAATATGAAATAGCCACTCTTAAAAAGTAAGAACAAAGTTGCGTCCGATTAGGCCAGTTGAGCAGCCCATTTTCAAAGGCAAACATATACCTCACTGTGACTGACAAGGCATTTGTTTGTACTTCTAGAATACTTGCTTTTGTATCAAGATTGTGAAGAGTCCAGAAGGTGTTTGCACTTCTGGGCAGGAGGCGGTCATTACCAACCCCAGGAGCCTGCACTTTAGTCTCGCAACATTCCCTAAGGTGTTCACCACATACATGGCAGTGGAAACTGTACATTATTTGCTGGAAATTAAGATTCCTGTGTTTTATCTCTCTGTTTTCTCCACTTAATATCAGATCACACATTACTCCTCTTCTTTGATCAGACTGTGCCTAACTGGGTGTCAGGGCCAACTTTTCCAAATCCCAGATTCACTTTACACAGTGCATTATCTGTTTAGGGTGCAATTTGAATATTAAGATGTTGGAAACCTTTTTTCGAGGTGAAGCAGACAATGTCTTTCAGACCATGCTAGCATGCCTTCTTTATTCTGAAGGTGGCACTGTGGGAACGTCCCTCAGAATTGTTGGGGTATATGACAGCAGCCATCAATATTGTTCCCAGTGCATGTTTGCATGAGTCCCTTGTAGTGGGACCCCATTTTCAGTGGCAGCAGGATGACTAGCACAATGTTAAGTTGTCAATCTCGCCTTCATTCTTGCTTGATGCGTTCGGAGCCGATCCTCGGCTCCGACTCGGCACTTGCTAAGCTCGAGAGTCACTTTTACCAGCTCGAGGCAGCCCCATATCCCATGATGCAAGGCGGTAAGTACCCAGATCTCGTTTGCCGCTTCGCTGATGAGGTCCTCCTTTTACCAGCTCCTGGTAAGTGAATTATTACTTTACTATTTTAGCCCCTTTTTACTAAAAAACCTTAAATTATTAGTTTTAACTTAATTTTAATTCCTTTCTGACAGAAAATTTCCCTGTCTCCTCTAAACTTTTAGTCAGACTAAAACCCATCCCATCCCCCCCCTGTTAGGGTGTGTGTGTGTGTCTGTTAGTGATACCTTTTGGTATATCTAATTTTATTTCTTGGACTGGTGTGTGTGTGTGTGTTTTACACCATGTCTAAAGAAAGGGTCTCAGGCTTTAAGAAGTGTGACTCGTGCTGTCAGAAGATGTCTCTGACAGACGGTCACACTTCTTGCCTGTACTGTCTGGGGCCTCTTCACCTGCAGGACTCCTGTGCTATATGTCATTCTTTTAGCCAGAGAGTCCTGCAGGAAAGAAGAAATAAACTGATTTTGAGGGGCCTTCTTAAGCCGGAGGGCTCTCCGGCTAAGTCGGCCCCATCTAAGACTTCTAAGTCTTCCAAGGCCCAGGCTTCTGTGTCCAAGCCTGTGGCCTCGGCTCCGACTCATTCAGAGTCGAGATCGGCTCCGGCTGGAGCCAATTCTGGGTTACCTAAACCTTCGGCACCGATGGCTATCGGTGCCGACTCTGGTTCGACCACTTAGGTGTCGGCTCCGATCGGCTCCGACACCCTTGCATTTATGGCCGTATCGGCTCCGGCTGGAGCCGATACATCGAAGCTACATGTCGGTGCCGATAAGTTGTCGGCTCTGACAGTTTCAGTAGTTTCATCGGCTCCGATGGTTCCTTCGAGGAAGAGGTCTAGGTCCCCTTCCTTGGAGCCGATACTTTCGGCTCGGCCGCCTCTCCTCTCGGAGCGGAGCCATCGGAGCCGATCTTCAAGGTCATCCAGGCTTTCTGACCATGATTTGGAGAGAGTGGTCAGTAGACTACTAAAGTCACAGGCACTGGCCCAAATGCTACATAGTCCGTCTCAGCAGATGACTATTAGTCCACACCCCATTGCAGTTCCTCCTTGACTCTACCCCAGAGTTTGGAGTTGGAGTCTTTGGGAATAGTTTCTGCTACGGCTGAGGGACAGATACCCCCTTCTGCTCCTTCAGCCTCTACTCTTATCTCCTCTTGAGACCTTCCTTAGAGGGATTCGGTGGCCGGGCTTCCTGGTCTCCTCCGAGGGGTGAGTGGCATCGGACCCTTGTCTGACCCCGCTCTTCCCCTTGGAGCCTCGGCCTTGGTGAGTTTGGCTCCGACATCTGCCTCGGAGCCTTCCTTTTCGGTGGGTCCTGGAGTTCCTAGCTCTTCGGAGCGGGTTCTCTCGGACCTCCCTGGGAGGGGAGCCTTCAAGGTGATGAAGAGTGTGCTGGCCTCTGGACTCAGCCAGCAGTCTGTTCCCTTAGCTCCTCCCTCTATAGTGCCTGTTGACATCTCTGCCACTTCTCTTGCTCCCGGACCCAGAGATCCTCTGCCTCCGGTTTCCCCACTGGGAATATCCCCCTCTTCTGAGGATTCTCCTGACTTGTCGGGTGATCCTCCGCGGAAGAGAACTTGTAAGAGGAAACACGTAGACTCCCGAGTCTATCACTTGGATACTGACTTAGATGAGTCAGAGGGATCCCCAAGATCCCCTCTGAGGATGTCTCCTTCTCAGACATCCTAGAACTCCTTAGACAGAGGGAAACTGGCCCACCAACAATCCCTCTGAGGATGAGTCAGTATACCTGGAGGCGTTTGGATCTCGGCCCTCCACCTCCTGGGTGTCTCCGCCTTCGACCCCTTATGCAGGTTATTGCTCGAAGGCGTGGACTGCTCCTGACTCTGTAGAGCCTGTCCCTAGGAGGCCTTCTAAATTTATTACTGCCCCGTCGGACAAGCAATTCCTTACAAAAGGTGTCCCCGCTGATGCCATGGTGGTGGCGGCTGCCACCAAGAAGGAACTTGCAGATCCTTCCGTACCTGTTCATCCTCCTAATAAGGACTCTAGGACCATGGATAGATATGGTAAGCGGATGTTTTCTTCAGCGACCTTTGCTATGCGTTCGCTGAACTATCTTCGTCACTTCACCAGACTCCAAAGGGATATCCTTAAGGAGCTAGGTGAAGTTGTGCAGGATCCTACAGCTGCGGGGGCTCAGGAAAAAATTGCTTTGCAGCTAGGAACCCTTAACTCCATTGCAAACTCCTCCATGCGGCTTATATCATATGCTGCTGATGGAGCGAGTAGGGCCGCAGGTACACGTGTGGCTCTTAGACGCCAAGCCTGGATGCGACTATGCAATTTTGCAGAGCCCTTTAAGGCATCCTTCACAAACTCTCCCTTTGATGGGTCAGCTCTGTTTGGCCCTCAAATGAAGAAAACGTTGACCAGGTGTGAGCAGGACGGCAAAACTCTTTCTGCCGTAGGAGTCCGTTTTTCCACCCCTTCTAGACCTTATCCCAAAGGACAGAAGGGTGGCAAAATGTGGTTCCGCAAATCCCAAGTAGTCACGCCGGATTCACGTGGTCAGTTTACCCCTAGAGGCAGAGGGGGTAACAACAACAGACGCCGCTCTAGAGGCAGAGGGGGGTCGACAAAACCAGGGAAACAGAGAGTCTCTCTCTGACAAGCCTTTTCAGCATCCCTGAGATGTTGCCCGGCTGTCCCTCCTTGGAGGCAGTCGGGGGAAGACTATCACTGTACCCAGAAGCCTGGCGTTCTCTCACTCAAGACAGATGGGTACAGTCGATCATATCCGAGGGTTACAAAATTCCTTTCGAGGAAAGTCCTTTCTATCCCTCAAATTCCCTTCCAGACGTACCACCCGGTCTAAGGGAAATTGCAGAGTTGGAAGTCTCAAAACTACTGCAAAAAAGAGCCATTCAGCCAGTTACAACAGACCATTCAGAGCCCGGAATATACTCAAGGTTCTTTTTGGTCCCCAAAAAGACGGGAGACTGGAGACCAATATTGGATCTCAGCAGACTCAACAAGTCTGTGAGGAAGACAAGATTCCGAATGGTCACTCTTCAGTCGATTCTGCCCTTCTTGCAGAAGGACAACTGGATGTGCTCAACAGAGCTTCAGGATGCGTACTATCACATAAAAATTCACAGACGCTCCAGGAGATTTCTCCGCTTTCGTCTGGGGTCCAGTCATTTCCAGTTCAGAGCCCTGCCCTTTGGTTTCACCACAGCCCCCAGAGTATTCACCAAATGCATGGCAGTGGTCACGGCTCACCTGAGACGTCAAGGATTCCAGGTGGTTCCGTATCTCGATGACTGGCTCCTGTCAGCCACCACCAGGTATCAGCTTGTTCAAGCCAGGGATTACACAATAAATCTTTGTTCTCATTTGGGCATCTCGATCAACTTCGAAAAGTCATCCTTATTGCCCTGCCAGTCTATTACTTTCATAGGCGCAAATTTAAACACTGTTCGGATGTCAGCTACCCTTACAGACCAAAGAGTTTCAGACATTCAAAGTCATGTCAGGATCATTCTAGCCAACAAGAAGGTACAGGCCAGAATGGTTCTAAAAGTATTAGGTCTCATGGCTGCGGCCATTACTCTTCTTCCCCTGGCTCGCTTCTACATGCGCCTTCTTCAGTGGATGTTGTTCACTCAGTGGTCTTACCAACAACTTCCAATGCGTCACCAAATTCTGGTGACACAGATTTGCAAAAATCATCTTCCTTGGTGGATCACTTCTCCCCAGATTCACCAAGGCAGACACTTTGTACCCCCATCCCCGGTAGCCACGGTCACCACAGATGCCTCCTTGATCGGGTGGGGGGGGCATTATCAGGGCAGGATGGTTCATGGGACGTGGCAACCGTTCGAGTACCACCTGCACATAAATGTCCTAGAGATGAGAGCAGTGCTTTTATCGTTGCAAGCCCTCAATGACTCTCTTCCTGTAGGGACGATTGCAGTCCACACAGACAACATGTCTGTAGTTTGGTATATCAACAAACAGGGCGGAACCAAGTCCTACCCCTTGTGTCGAGAAGCGCTCAGACTGTGGCAATGGGCGATCTCCTCTCATCGGTTTCTGGTAGCAACGCACATCCCTGGGAAAACCAACATTTTAGCGGACAGATTGAGCAGAGCTATTCTCGTGCCTCACGAGTGGTCTCTCAAGCAATCTATAGTGGAGGAGATTTTTCTGGAATGGGGTCGCCCATGTTGCGATCTTTTTGCTACTCCCCAAAACAGCAAATGCCCAGACTTCTTCTCTCTCTTCCCTCTGTCAGGCCATCCCCAGAGGCGCTCTGACCCAGGATTGGCCCCAGGGACTTCTTTATGCCTTTCCTCCTTTTCCTCTAATCCCTCAGGTTATCCAGAAAGCTACCGTTTTGAGAGCCAAAATGATTCTCATTGCTCCTTATTGGCCTCGACAAATTTGGTTTCCATTCCTCCATCGTCACCTTTTGGTGCAGCCATGGCATCTGGACCCAGTGCCAGATCTTCTGGTTCACCAATCCGGTCAGCTGCACCGGTCTATCCCTTCTCTCAACCTCTCAGCATGGTTGCTCCACTTCCTTCCTTAGTCAGGCTTCCTTTGATCTCTAACCCTGTTAGAGACATCATAGTAGCTTCTTTAAAATCCTCTACCAGGAGGATTTATACAAGCAAATGGAAGCGTTTCTCTTATTGGGCTAAAGCCAAGAATATCGATCCCTTCACTGCCCCAGTTCAGGCAGTTTTGGACTTCTTAGCGGAGATTTTTCATACAGGCTCCTCTTCTTCCACAGTTAGAGTTCAACTGGCTGCTATCTCGAACTTTCATGTCGGGATCGCAGATCACAATATCATGTCCCATAGGCTTTGTAAAGCCTTCTTGAAAGGAATTTTCCTGCTAAAGCCTCCAATCAGGAATCCTCCTCCTCAATGGAATCTAAATTTAGTGCTGACATCCTTGATTCTTCCCCCCTTCGAGCCAGCTGTTTCTTGCTCCCTAAAATTTCTTTCTTGGAAAACATTATTCCTAGTAGCTATTACATCGGCCAGGAGGGTGTCTGAACTTCAAGCTCTTTTGGTTCGACCCCCCTATTTGGTCTTTCATAAGGACAGAGTATCATTGAGAACTAATCCGACCTTTTTGCCTAAGGTCGCCTCAAAGGCTAATTTGAATCAATCCATTGAACTCCCTGTATTTTTTCCAAACTATTCAAACAGCTCGGAACAAAAATTACATTATCTTGATGTCCACCGCCAACTCAGATATTATTTGGACAGAACTAAACAATTCAGGAAATCCGATCAACTCTTTGTTTCCTATGCAGATAACAGGAAAGGCCTTCCTGTTTCTAAAGTGACCTTATCTAGATGGCTGTCTTCTGTCATCTCTGAAATTTATCTGCTCAGGGGAAAACAGCTGTGCTCAAAACCTAAAGCACATTCAACTAGGAGCTTAGCTACTTCTACAGCCTTTCAAGCTAGACTTCCTTTAGACACTATTTGTGCAGCGGCCACTTGGGCCACTCCTCATACTTTTGTTTCCCATTACAAATTGGACTTGGCCTCCAGGGACAGAGCCAGTTTTGGCTCTACAGTCCTCAAGAGTCTGTTCCGTTGAGCCACCCAGGATAGAGGTGCTAGGGGCCGGTCCCATCAAGCAAGAATGAAGGCGAGATTGACAACTTAACATTAAGAAGTTATGTACCTACCATAACGTTCCATGTTAGTTGTCTTCTCTCGCCTTCTTTCTTGCGACCCTCCCTCCTTCCCCCAGGCCTGGACAGACCTTTCTACAAGAGATTGTTATGCTGAAGACCATTCAGAACTGGTCCTTCTTTCATCCTGTAGGCTTTCTTTCTTCCTTTGGGAAGTATTTATGCTTGGTGCTATTGCCCTTTGTCATCAAACGAGATCTGGGTACTTACCGCCTTGCATCATGGGATATGGGGCTGCCTCGAGCTGGTAAAAGTGACTCTCGAGCTTAGCAAGTGCCGAGTCGGAGTCGAGGATCGGCTCCGAACCCATCAAGCAAGAAAGAAGGCGAGAGAAGAAAACTAACATGGAACGTTATGGTAGGTACATAACTTCTTATTTTCTAGCATTTTTCCGTTGTAGAATCATGAATGAAATGAATTTTGAGGTGGTTGCACACACCCAGTTAATCAGTAGCACTCCATTCTAGAACCCACATCCAGCTTCAGCAGGTACAGCTATCATGGGCTAGCAGAAATTTCCAGAGCAGGACTGCCCAATGGTCACAATCCCCTCAGGAATCCAGTTACACATCAGTGAACTGGAACTCCAAACAGCAGTACTAATTTTGCAAGCCTTCCAAAACTGCCTGTCCCAGGGATCATAAACTGTCCACATGGACAACATGGCAGTAGTCTATTATATCAGAAAGCACTGCTTACCTACTTTTCCCCCCTCTGAAGAGAGGCAGTGAAATTATTTGGCTAGGTCTTTGCCCACGACTTTGCAGTAGCAGTACACATCCCAGTAGAGACTCAACACCTTACTGGATAGGTTGAGACAATCTGCTGCTTCCAGTAAATTGATTGCTAGTATATTGGATAGCCAAAAAGATATTCTGCATATGTGGCAGCTGGAGATAAACTCTGTTTTACCATGAAATGTGAAACAGTGCCAGTTTTTCCTCCAAAAAAAGACCAGAAGGTTAGCGATATACTGGTGGAGGTATGGCTTCAGGGTCTTTTGTATGCTTATCGTCTTTGACATCCCTTGTAACAAGAACATCTTTAAATATATAAAAAAAAAAAAAAAAAAAAAAAAAAAAAAGCAAAAAACTGAAACCTGAACTGAGCCTAGTAGATCACTTTTGACACTGGCATGTGAGTGTGAGGATTCCCCTTTTTAACCCAACACATGATGGAGGGGCATCTTCATCTTCCAGGGATTGATAACTAGCATATCAAACAAAAGTCTTACAGACATTTGTGCCTTCAGGTTATTGGCATGGCTTTTCAAGCTCTGAAGATGGCAAATAATTTGAACTTTACACCACATGTTATCAAGTTTCTAACCTCGATTACAAAATCTTTTTGCCAGAAAGGCATACATAGAAAAGTAGAATCTCTCTTGCAAGTTGGGCACTGCAGAAGGAAGTGAACCAGAGGTTGGCGGCCCTGGAAATGCTTCTCAAGACCTTGTGGGAGCTCTTTGACAAGGCTCTTCATTGCTGTACCACTGAAGCACATTTGGCAGTTGTTCTGAATTTTTATGTGGGCACTAAGCCACTACCCTAGTGCCCTTTTAAGTTAGCAAGGTCTTCCTCAAATTCTTATTCTTTTTAAGATCACCAATCAGTATCTGGTGCCATCTTGGGACTTTCATCCTGGAATTACTTGTCAAACCACCCTGTGAATGAGTAGCAAAAGTTGATCTTGCATCCTCAGGAAAACAGTATTTTTGGTAGCTGTCACTAAGGCCAGATTGGTTTCAGAATGACAGACCCTGCCAGTCAAACCACCTTATTTAACATTATACAAAGAAAGGGTAGTGCTCAGGATACATTTATCTTGCATGCTAAAAGCAGTTACACAGTCCAGCTTAAACATGTTAATATTCTGAATTATCAAAGCAAAGATGAGTATTTTCTTCAGTGCATGGATGTCTTTGGGATTTTAATGGTTTATAGTAGGACACAAGAATTCAGGAACAGTGGGCAACTCCTTAGATGTTATGCCCTGGAAAAGAATGGCCTGCAAACAAAGTTTGACTGTCTAGATGGGTATTTGATTGTATTAGTGACCTTCAGGCTCATTCATTGAGAACAGTGGCTACCTCTGCTGCCTTCACAAGGAATGCTTCAGTGGCCAATATTTGCATAGCAGCTGCTTGATCTGGTCTTAAGAAATTTTGCCAAGCACTACACCTTCGACAGCAGTTCCAGAGTAAGGTCCTCCTTTAGGGCTGCTGTTGTCGAGGGGGTGTTTTCCGAGCTGGAACCACATAGGTATGTAAGCTGAGGACTCTTCCTTATTTGTTACCAAAGCTGGCCAACTGCTTACCAGATGCAAAAGTAAGGTACTTCCTATAATGCTAGATCTTTAAGAAGTTTGTTCATCTTAAGTAACACTTCCTACCCAGCCCCCCCCCCCCCCCGCTTGGACAAGACAGTTTTTTACTGTAACTCCAGAGGAACTATAGTAGTTCAGATAGGCTTATACTTTTTCTGCATGGTTTCTCTTCCAGAGGTTACCATTATTCTCTTACCACAGTGCAGAACTACAGTTAAGCATGATGTGAGATGCGAAAGGGAGCTTGACACCCTTAAGAGCTCCAGGGGCCAAGCAGTTTTAATGCCTATGGCATATAGTCTGACCTTTTACCATAGATCGTGTGACGACCCCTCTCTGGGCTAGTAATCAGAGTCTGAATCCTTACCACTGACACTAGAGAGGAACTTTCATTTAGAATTTAAATGGATACACTCAGTATTTAGAGATGCAGCTGTCTGCACCAAGTACAATTTCCCTTAAGAGCACACTGGGAAAACACACAGCCCGGGGGTCTGGATTTCTCTATATCGGTCTCCCTCCAGGTCCCCCAGTAAGACCTCCCCACTATTACAGCTGTAGGGTTAAGTCCTCAGCCAAGTCCTCCAGCACCCTCTCTGTAAAACCAGTACTTTGTGTTCCTGCCCCAAGTAGCTGACACACACGCTTTGAGATTTAATTTCACACACACACGCACACACACACACACACACACACACACACACACACACACACACACACACACACGCACACAACTGGAAAAGGCTGACACAAACAAATTTACTTGCCATGCCCCCTTCTGCTCAGAGTATAAGGTAGTTATCACTGCCACCAGACACTCCACAGTCTGCTACCCTAACACCCTTAAAGGGTGTCCAATCATACTGTATAATTTTAATATTGCTATAAATGGTGGTAGTTGAACAAGACAGCTAGGCCTTCATTAGTGGCCCACACAGTGTCAGCAAATAAATATAAGCACTCTCAAAGGTTAAATACTTTCTAAAAGGACCAGTCACAATAAAAGTTTTAAATATTTATTCTTCTTCATTGTCTTGTGGCTTTTCCTGTTCGGGGTCACCACAGCGAATCAACAGTCTTCACATCATTGGCGGTGGAGGTTTTACGGTGTTGAGTTCCAGCCCAGCACCCAACCTTCACAGAAGGCGCACAAATTCACACTTATGGCCAATTTGAAAATTTCCAATCCACCTATTGCATGTGTTTGGAATGTGGGAGAAAACCGGATTATACGGAGAAAACCCATGTTGACCACAGGGAGGACATGCAGACTCTGCACAGAAGGCACTCCGGCAGAGAGTTGAAACAGAGAACCACTTGCTTTTAAGTAATGGAGCATGAAAATACTGAATTATATATTTACACTAAACCACAGAGTTTAAATCGCAGAAAATATTGAAAATAACATTGATGGACAGACTTCAAACAAATAAAGAAAAACAATATCTACACTAAGCTTCACTATATTTTCCTGACTGAATCTAGGAGAATTTCTATTTGCTACTTAACAGAACAAAGCAGATGATGTGGTGAATGGTCCTTATCAGGCCCAAGACCGAATGTGCAGTACGGGGAGATTTTCCACTGTAATGCCTTAAAATTCCCAGATGACTGGCAGAATTACCTCATCTGGTCACCTGACTGTAGGTTCTCACAGTATCCCCCTTTGAATTTAGCATAGACAGTTGCAATAAATATCTAAATGTTTATGGGAGTGCCATGAAACCGTTGCAGTACTTCCCCTCATTTTACTGAAGCTAATAAACAATGGTTTCTTCCAGACCTACCATCTCCTGTCCTGTTAATCACTGCAGGATGCCATTTTAGTGGTTTAACCGCTCATTTACATTTCCCTTATTATTAAAGTAAGCTAGCTGGTAAACCTCTGCTCTTCCAGGGTCCTTTGCTAGCATATATACATACAGTCTGAGTGTCGGATAGAGTGATGTTTATGAAGCTGCAAATTGATGGTGTAATGATGAATGTTGTTAGTGCATATGCTCCACAAGTTGGGTGTGCGATGGATGAGAGAGAAAAGTTTTACAGCGAGTTGGATGAAGTGGTGATGACTGTACCCAAGGGTGAGAGACTGGTGATTGTAGCAGATTTCAGTGGGCATGTTGATGAAGGGAACAGAGGGGATGAGGGAAGTGATGGGGTAGGTATAGTGTTAAGCAAAGGAATGCAGAAGGTCAGATGGTAGTGGATTTTGCGAAAAGGATGGACATGGCTGTGATGAATACATATTTTAACAAGAGGGAGGAGCATAGGGTGACATAGAAGAGTGGAGGAATATGCACACAGGTGGATTATATCTTGTGTAGAAGGGCCAGTCTGAATGAGGTGAGACTGTAAAGTGGTGGCAGGGGAAAGTGTAGTTAGGCAGCATAGGATGGTGGTTTGTAGGATGACATTGGTGATCAAGAAGAGGAGGATGAGTGTGGGCAGCACCAAGGATCAAATGGTGGAAATTGAAGAAGGGTAATTGTGAGGTGATGTTCAGGAAAGAGTTAAGACAGGCACTGGGTGGCAGTGAAGAGTTACCGAATAGCTGGGTAACTACAGCAGAGCTAGTAATAGAGATGGCTAGAAAGGTGCTTGGTGTGACATCTGGAAATAGGAAGGAGGACAAGGAGACCTGGTGGTGGAATGAAGAAGTACAGGAGCGTATACAGAGAAAGAGGTTGGCGAAGAAGTGGGATTGTAAAAGAGATGAAGAAAGACTAAGAGTATAAGGAGATGAGGTGCATGGCAAAGAGAGAGGTGGCACAGGCTAAGGATAAGGCGTATGAAGAGTTGTATAAAAGGTTGGTCACTAAGGAGGCAGAAAAGGACCTGTACCGATTGGCTAGACAGAGGGACCGAGCTAATAAAGATGTGCAGCAGGTAAGGGTGATAAAGGATAATGAGGGAAACGTTCCCACAAGCGGGGAGAGTGTGTTGAGCAGATGGAAAGAGTACTTTGAGGGGTTGATGAATGAAGGGAATGAAAGGGAGATAAGTTTAGATGATGTGCGGATAGTGAATCATGCAGTGCAGTGGATTAGCAAGGAGGAAGTAAGGATATATGTGAAGAGGTTGAAGAATGGAAAGGCTGTTGGTCCAGATAACATACCTGTGGAAGTAAGGAGGTGTTTAGGTGAAATGGCAGTGGAGTTTTTAACTAGATTGTTTAACCAAATCTTGGAAAGTGAGAGGATGTCTGAGGAATGGAGAAAGTGTTTTGGTACCGATTTTTAAGAGTAAGGGTGATGTGCAGAGCTAAAGTAACTACAGAGAGATTAAACTGATCAGTCACAGCATGAAGTTATGGGAAAGAGTAGTGGAAGCTAGGTTAAGAAGGGAGGTGATGATTAGTGATCAGCAATATGGGTTCATGCCAGGAAAGAGCACTACAGATGCAATGTTTGCTCTGAGTGTTTATGGAGAAGTACAGAGAAGGTCAGAAGAAGTTGCATTGTGTCTTTGTGGATTTAGAGAAAACATATGACAGGGTGCCTAGAGAGGAGTTGTGGTTGTATGAGGAAGTCAGGAGTGTCAGAGAAGTATGTAAGAGTGGTACAGGATATGTACAAGGGTAGTGCAACAGCGGTGTGGTCTGCGCTGGGAGTGACGGATGCGTTTAATGTGGAGGTGGGATTACATCAAGCATCAGCTCTGAGCCCTTACTTGCAATTGTGATGGACAGGTTGACAGACGAGATCAGACAGGAGTCCCCATGGACTATGATGTTTGCAGATCTGTTTGTGATCTGTAGTGAGAGTAGGGAACAGGTGGAGGAGACCCTGGAGAGATGGAGATATGCTCTAGAGAGAAGAGGAATGAAGGTCAGCAGGACTAAGACAGAATATGTGTGTGAATGAGAGGGAGGATAGAGGAATGGTGAGGATGCAAGGAGTAGAGGTGGCAAAGGTGGATGAGTTTAAATACTTGGGGTCAGTAGTTCAGAGTAACGGTGAGTGTGGAAGAGAGGTGAAGAAGAGAGTACAGGCAGGATGGAGTGGGTGGAGAAAGAGCGTCAGGAGTGATTTGTGACAGACGAGTACCTGTAAGAGTGAAAGGGAAGGTCTACAAGAGGATAGTGAGACCAGCTATGTTATATGGGTTGGAAACAGTGGCACTGACAAAAAGGCAGGAGTTAGAGCTTGACGTGGCAGAGTTGAAGATGTTAAGATTTGCACTGGGTGTGATGAGGATAGGATTAGGAATAAGTATATTAGAGGGTCAGCCCAGGTTGGAAGGTTTGGAGACAAAGCCAGAGAGGCAAGATTACATTAGTTTGGACATGTGCTGAGGAGGAATGCAGAGTATATTGGGAAAAAGATGCTAAGGATGAAGCTGCCAGGTAACAGGAAAAAAGGAAGGCCTAAGATAAGTTTTATGGATGTGGTGAGAGAGGACATGCAGGTGGTTGGTGTGACAGAGCAAGATGCAGATGACAGGAAGAAATGGAGACAGTTTATCTGCTGTGGCGACCCCTAATGGCGGCAGCCGAAATAAGAAGATGCATACAGTCTCACATGTATATTGTTTCTCTGTCCAGCAGGACTCACTGTTGATACATTTTTCAACACTAGCAACTTTGCAGATGCATTTTGATATTCAGATGCCATGCAGTTCTAATACATTTGCAACAAGCATCTGCACAAATCCGTTTGATATTCAAATGCCATACAATTCCAATACATTTGTAACAGGAGCTTCTTGAGCTAATCAGTTTGATATTCTAAGGATATCATTCTTTGCAAAACTCCAGCTAGCTATGCTGGCAGTAGCCCATATCATCACAGATGGACACACTTTTTACAGTATATAGTATTATGGTAAGTACATAACTTAATTTACTGGTAAGTAGCCAGGAATGGGAGATACAGCAGCTCTGTTAATTCTGTAGAATGCAGTTTTTTTGGGTTACCTTTAGTTCAATGTTTAACTGCAGCACTTTAGGACACTATTGAGGCGTTCTTGTAAAATTGTTAGCACATGTGTGCAGCGCTTAGCATAGTAATATGGTTCATAACCCTACGCAAGCGCATTTGCAAGTCACTCCTTGCAGTCCATGTCAGGAGGAACAGCAGCTGTGTTTAAGGTAGCCATCAGTTTTGGTACAGTCAGAAAGTGATGCAAGTGATACAACTCTTCACATCAACAATATAAAAGGGGATACAATTTTTATTTTTTGCTGGTTATGTTAAAGTAAGGTAGTGTTTTCTCTTGCTAGGAGATTAAACACCATACCCACATCTTCAGTTTCCTACAATTCTTTTACGGTCAGAAAGCTTGTGTTGCCACAGTAATTAAGAGCAGCTGTAAGATGGAGGTCCATTAAGCAGCAGCAACAGTATTTCTGCTTTACAAGGCAAGGCATGTGCAAGAATATTTTTGTTTTGGTAAAGAAGGTAGACTCTGACCCGGGTACAGTTTTGATAAGAAAGAGTATGGTGTCCAACAGAAATGGAGTGTGGTTACCACTGGGTGAGGAGACAGTTTTATTATAGCAATAACCCACACCTGGGTGTGGGTTATGCTGGATTTACCCACGGTTGGCGTGGTTTGGTCCCGAGGGCGAGCCCTCGGGACCAAACAAAGCCAACCGTGGGTAAATACAGCATTACCCACACCCAGGCGTGGGTTATTGCTATTATACCATGACATTATTTAAGAAAAGAAACTATTACTTTTCTTAAATAATGGCATAGTATAATGCCTGTTTACTGCCCTTCCGCAGATGTCTGGCATCCGCGGCAGTTCTGATGTACTGCGTGCCTGCGCAGTACATCAGAGCTGTGGGCAAAAGCAACGGAGAAAGCAAGATCTCCGTTGCTTTTTTTTTTTTTACTGTTTTCGCTATGTTAAATGGGTTTAACATAGCGAGACAGTTTTAAAATAAGCAACGGACAAAAAAGCAACGGAGATCTTGCTTTCTCCGTTGCTTTTTTTTAAAAACCTGCCTCGCTATGTTAAATGGGTTTAGCATAGCGAGACAGCTTTAAAATAAGCAACGGAGATCTCCGTTGCTTACTTTAAAGCTGTCTCGCTATGTTAAACCCATTTAACATAGCGAGACAGTGTTTTAAAAGTAGAGTT
The DNA here is from genome assembly GCF_019279795.1 of Protopterus annectens. Lineage (NCBI taxonomy): Eukaryota > Metazoa > Chordata > Ceratodontiformes > Protopteridae > Protopterus > Protopterus annectens. Next base: position 89,839,428 of record NC_056743.1, read on the forward strand.
ATACTAATGGAAAAAGTCCGGCGACGGACCTTTCCCATTAGTATAACTCTATTTACAATGTGCACGCTGGCCAATCAGCGTGCACGTTTTGGGGGGGTCATGGTATAATATACTTTATTTGTATTGTTTTTGTTTGCTTATTATTAATCATTTGATTTGACCTCCCTGCAACTATCAAGCCCTTCACCATATTTTCCCATTCATTCCTCCCATTCCCTGTAACTATCAAGCCCTTCACCCTATTTTCCCATTCCATTCCTCCCATTCCCTTACAACTTAGGATATTGGAAGAAAAAAGTGAGAAGTACATGACAACTGTATTACACCACCTCCATGGATGATGAAAGCAGATTCTAACATCCTTTCCACTCGTGTTTCGTGGAAGACATTGTGTGGTGCCTGCTAAGCTGGATACAGCTAGAATGTATGGGAACTTCTTAGCAGGTTCATGCTACCTAACCTCGAAGTTGCAGTAACTGCAGTACTTGTTTTTTTTTACCCACTAGCTCTCGTGTTTAGACTTTGCCACCAGTTCCCCTCCCTCCCAGATGGGTAAGCTAGCAATCGCCACTGACTCTGATCCCTTCCTGGCTGGTCCTTCCAACACATGCACTGTTCCTCAAAACACACAGTTGTTTATGGAGTAGATGGCAGAGCCTTCTGTATTAAAGCACACTCTTAGACTATTAGAGTAGGTCTAGAAGTACTTATGATACCAGCAAATAACTCTGGATACCAGAGTAGACTTTTAACAATAGACCTTGTGTGAATTGGGTACAGACCACCAAAACTGGAAGCTTTGCTTGAAACAGTTTGTGAAAGTAGCTCTCTACTGATATCATTATTTCTTAGCTGTTTTGCTATCGGAGCTGCCTTATTTTCCTGCCTTGTGGAGTGTGCTCTGTTACTAGTTCATCATGAGGGTGCTAATGTGGACTTCAGTGCTGCTTGCTAAAGTTGGTTTGTGGAATTAAAGGTTGTAGTCAAATGAGCATTAGTCTTGTCAGAGAAACTTGGCACACAAGTTTCTTTTAAAAGACTTGAAGGTTTGTTGTGAAATTAATACTTGCATGCCTGTTTTACTAGGCTGCAGTTGAAATGCACCAGACTGCATGCATTTGAGAAGTGAGACATTGACATGCTTATGACATAACATCCAATTTTCTTGTAATGCTTAAACACTTGATGAAAAGTTGACACACTACTAGCACGAACTTCTAATTAAGCAAAGCTTCCAGTCCTGTACAAAATAAAGATGAAAAATTCAGTTATCTTCCTTCAAATGAGAGCTTTCTGACCATACCCAAAGCAGCACTGCTCTGTTGAAATATGTGATCTTTCCTTCTGTGTGCACAGCTGTGACTGTGGTTGTGTGATTGCTTTTTAACACTGAGGCAGTTTTTGTGAACTTTCTGGTCCTCCTGAAGACTTAAGGTACCATTCTGCATGTTTCCTGCAGTGGATTGTAGTTGTTATAATGCCTGTATAAACTGAGTAACAAGTAGGCTTTAAACTGTTAATCTTTGTGACAACTTTTAGTAAACTGCACTACACCTGTGGTAGGTAGGAGCAATTGTGTCATCAGACTCGCAGTTCTTGACAGATGCATCCGTTAAATATCTTTTGTCCAAAGCCGCAGGTTAGGAAGTGCATGATTGGTAACAGTGACTGCTGTATAGTCCTGAGAGACAGATGTTTGGGTTACAGTGTAATATTACCGTCGGGTAGAATATCCCTCTGTATGACTGGTGTCGGACAGGCCAGCCAAAGAGCCAGAGTAGTGAACAGTAGCATGTTTATCTCCCATGAAAGACCAGCCTCTCCCGATGCAGACCTTGGGAGAATTGTAGAAAATGGTTTGAAAGAGTAGGGAAATAAGCTGCCAGGTATATGAGTGGACATGTATGGAAGTGTGTATTGGATAGCTATTGCTTCCATTGAGCACTTTCCCTTGGAGGTGGAGCAGATGGGTCTTTGTGGCTAGTGCTTATGGCAGTGACTGGATATTTCTTATTACCAGTGGTGGTTGTAGACTGGGGACTTCCAGGGAGGGGATTGCTCCTGGGTCATGACAGTGGAGCACAGCTCGCTCATACCTTTTGACCTTCAGGTGAAAGAAGCAGGGGCAAAACCCTTGAAAAGTGAAGGACATCTGACTAAAATTAGGGGTACTCAATTAGCTTAAGTTATGCATATTGGTGGACAAGGTAGTGAAGTTGCAGACAAGTACAGTACAGTTAAATGTTGTATGTTATAGCATCTTGTATATGTAAACTTATAAATGTTACTGCCTGTAACAAAACATTTCCTGTATAATGCAGAAAGCAGAATTCTACAGCACTATTGGTACATGTTTTAAGTGAAAAAATGTATATAAAAAGTGCTTTCTTTGTATCTGAACTAGACCTGGTGATAAATATTTAAGAAGACACAATACATTTGTTAACTTGTTACATTAGAAGTCAGAGACAGGATTAGTTATTTAATTACTGTTCAGAGACGGGACGGTGTATGCTACCGGTGAGAAATCGCCATCTTGGAACTCTACAAATGCTTTTCATTGTATGTTACTGAACTACCAACATAAAAAGCAAAAATCGCACCGCACTATTAGAAAATGCTCTATATTATAAACTCATAAAATTGCTTGTCAAAAATGCTGTGATGACTTTGCTATATTGGCAAGATTTCATACTGTCTTACTGACAATTACTGTTCTGTGCCTTTTAAAGGAAAACTCCACCTTGAAACTCCAAGAATGTTGTTTTATTGCGTCCGCATTTACACATAAAGTAAACTTTTATTGTGCTGTGAGAAAGATGCTATAGATGAAAATGCTATGTATAAAATGCTGATTTCGATTGAAAATGGTGTTATATATGCTGACAAAGCATTTTTTTATATTTGACTTGTAATGTTCCGACTTTCACTTGCTGTTTTAGGTTTTAGTGGCATTTAATAGAAAAACTTAATCTTGAAACATTTTTTCCCCAATGTAGAGTAAAAAGCTTGGTTTACACAAGAACAGTATAACTGAACTTTGGGGTTTGATTGATGAACAGAAAACATACTTTATTTTCCATTATTCGAGCAAAAAACAAAGTTCTATTAATTGAGCAATATAGGCCATGAAGCTGCTAGACCAGAGAAAGCACAATTTATGCAGGAGGACAAAGGTAGGCAGCTGCTGTGGGCCGCAGTTCAGATAAGTGAGGTAAGCTCAACAAACTATATAATACTGAATTAATACATATAGTCCAAGAAGTTTGTACCTCTACTCTACATTACAACTAGTGGATTAGAGGACTGCAAGCCAGAACTGCGTGCTGCTGTGAGTAAGAAGATTATAACATGAACCAGCAGAAATGACCATCTCTCTTGTCTCTGACAAAACAAAGACCGTCAAATGGCAGGCAGTTAAGAGTAGTCAAGGTTTGTGGGTGGGCTGGCTGGACATGAATAGAATCAGACTGGAAGTATGTACAGAGAAAAAGCTAGACAACGTCCTAGTTTGCCATTAAAGTTGTGGTGCCCTACCCAAATTAGGACGCTTGAGAGCTATGCCCTAGTATCAGTAAGTATGAGTTACTCTTTTCCATGCTGTGATGTACTGTAGTTAAGCTGTTGTATATTGAAATTGTTTTAAAAGAAGTATTGTATTACTTACTGTTTAAAATAATGCTAACAGGGGTTCATAGATATATGTTCATAAGAGGTTTCTAGGTTAGTGGTCGTAGAGCCCTTACAAGCCTAGTCATGTTAATCCCAAGTTGCCTTAGCTGTTTTTGGTTAGATGGGCGGGATTCACAGTGTGCGCATGATAAACACCTACTACCCCTGTCCATGAGGGACATGGGTGCCACCCCAGGGTTGAATTTGCAGTCTCCCATTTGTCCAGGTTGCACTTGAATAAGGTCAGTGAGGAGCTGTGCTTCACATGAATTGGAAGTTTATTTCAGACCAGCGACAATCTCAGGGAAATATATCCATCTTTCCAGCATTTTTTTTTAATGTCACAGGCTAGGTTAACATCCATAAAGCAAATGACTCTTGTGCCATTTGACTTGTGGATGCGCAGCATATTCATCAGGGCAGGGTCAGAGACTGCCCTATAGGCCAGGCACAAGTAGCCTGTCAGCAGCTGATACAATAGAGTACAGTGCCAGGGCTTTCAGTCTAGCCATCTAAGTCATGGTTTGGAGACCCTGTATTTTCTTGGTGAGAAACCTCTGTGGTCTCTACAGCTGCTGCAGGTGTCTAGTGAGGTACATGCAGAAGGGAGCACTTTATTCTATGATTGGTCTGATGAAGTTTGAGTACATTGGTGTTATAACATCCTTGGACTTGGATGCATTGCCCTTATTTACGAGATGCGCAACATAGGCTTTACTTACACTGTGGAAATGTGGTGATCAAAGTTCAGATTGCCATCTACCTGTGTTCCCAGATCTTGCACCACTGGGTTTGAACTTGGGGAGGGGGGTGCGGTTACTATTGTAATTAGCAGGGAATTTGGCTTTGCCAAAGGTGATAATGCATTTTTTTTGCGTATAGTTTTAGACCTATATGATGTACATCAGGACAGCAGTTGTGCAGCTGGGAGGTAGGCTGTTGTCATGTGACACAGGGAATCGGTAAGTATCCAAAGCGAGATAGGAAGCTGTTTGCATCTAGCTGCAGTCCAGATTATGCAGATATACAGCACAGAAGCTATGCATGCAGATCCACCCATGCACAGAAGCTCTTGTGTAGTCCGTAAAGCAGCTGCACACTGCATTACACTAAATTCACAAAACCTGAAAGTGTGAACTCTCTGACTGGATAAAAAAAAAAAAATTAACTACATGTAGTAGCTATACTTCTACGTCCTAGTATGTCCCACTGTGTGATACATTGTTTAAAGCTGTATGTTCACATAGTATGTGCAGGTGCAGTAGTGTGCTGTCCACATAAGTAAACGGCTGTCAGAAGCATAAAAGGGAGGAAAAGAGGTGTATATGAAAGGGATGGCAAGAAGCAGAGTTGCACCCAAAAGGACACCTTATCAGAGGTTGTAGAATGGGAGGGAAGGCAGGGCATCTTTATTTGGTGGAGTAAAGCCCCTTTTTTCTCCTTGTAAACAGAAAAGAATAAGGGAAAGGTGAAAGGAATAGTAGTTTAGGAAGGTGGGGATGTAGGATTCTGGAAGAGCAGACAGACGCACAACAGTCCAGATAAATGGAGATGTATGTTCACACAGTTGGATGGGGAGATCTGAGATGGACAGAGACAAGCAATGTGCAGACAGAGGGTGATGAGGAGGATGAGACTGTACATACAGTACGGAGCATAATACACAAGTAAGGAAGCATACTTGGCTGAGGATAGTGTGGAGTAAATTTAACAGTATTCTGTTTGCCTCCCTTTTCCAGTGGGACATTACTATAGCCCCTTACCACATAATGGATCATGCTGGCTAGTAGTGTGGTCAGTACACTCCCCTGGTTGCCTAGTGGTGGTGTTGGCTAAGTAAGCAAATATGTTTCCTATCTTAAGGGGCCGAAACCACCACTCCCCTCTGGTGAGGCACTTCCAACCTCATCACTTTCACAGTCCTCAGCAGCAGTCACATATATATGTGCAAATAACCTATTGGCTGTATGCCAGGCGGCAGGTAGACATGTGCTCCATGTGTAAACATTAATGTACTTTAAATATGGTTCAGTTTCACATGAAGTTGACCTGGTAGTGCGCAGGGCAAATTGTGCAGCATAATCTCACCCCATAACATTTTGTTGCAGAAACCAAAAGTAGATGGAGTTAGCATCTTCCATTAAGTACAACCACCATCTCCAGATGCCATTGAAGCTGCACACAGTAACCTGCAAATATTTACTAAGCTGACCTTGGCAAGTACCTGCCAGTAGCAAGGAGGGTCCCAAGTATAACACAGGATAAAAAAGTATGGTGCTATCCACTTACAAAGTGACTTGTGGTGATGTTGCCAAACCTTGCATCCCATGCACAGAGATCATCAGGGTTCCTGTGATGTAGGTCATCATAGCAATACCTGTATTTTTCCCCTGTTGTGGTAATGACTCTGGACAAAATCTACACCTAAAGTCAGGCATCTGTTTTTTTAAATGGACTATCATAGGGGTTACAGCAGGTACTCCCTGAACTGGTCATGAAGGAGATGGTGCATAATTGTGCTCTTATGCACCATGCAGGTGGTTTCTGGCAGAAGCTGCCATAGTCTCATGAACCTTCTCAAGAAACAGTGCCACTTTGATGAATAAAATGGCAGTCTGTCAGTTATGCTTACAACGTAACTTATGAATTATTTTACCTGTGAAGTAGCACAAAAGTAGCACAGTGTGTGAACATACACAAGTGTCTGTTTTGAGCTCACAGCCATGAGCCATCACTGATGAACATAAGCAGTCAGGTGCACTTTAAGTTGAAGATATGTATGGCACCAAAGTAAAGTGATCCATAGACCTTCATGCAACCTGGCCTTATTTGCCTATATTTCACTCAGATAAGTATAAAATGTTGTTGTAATGGTGTGCCACCATTTTAAGTCACACAGACTTAAGAAGCTGTATTAATCTGGGCAGCAGTACTTTGGAAGATAACTCTGAAGCCATAGGCAGTTTGGATCAAGTACACAACATTCTGTACAAGTGTGGCAAGTTGCTCTTCACGAATTCCTGTTCATACTTTGGGAATTAATGTGACATAAGGCTAACAATATGAATGGGTGTCTTTGTGTGGGTATGGTGAATAGTGTGTACTGGCAAGAAGGTAGCCTATAGTTCTTGTTGATGCCTCTTTGCCTGTACTTGTATTAAGGGTACGATTTGAGTAATTTTTGTTGTGGCCTATGTTTGCAGATATGTCATATGTATGGCTATAAACATGCATTCTCCTCACTGTCCTAGGCTAGGGCTGTATTACATGCGTTTCTCAAGGTGTACCTAATGTTGGCATCAGGCATGACTGTCTTATCGTGTACGTACCTGAAGGTCCTGACATATGGATGAGCCCTCTGGTGGGTACATGTGTAGCAATGTGTGACAAATGCTGTTCTACTTTCCTGTTTCTGTTCCTGTAGCTATAATATGGCATTTCCCTATAGTTATCCCTTTGTGACAGTACCATGGCATAAATAAGTTACCCCTTGGTAAATGTTACATTATCAGTCTCAGTTGTATGTACTTTGTAGCTAGGATTAGTCTGCTCATAGATATCTACATGTCCAGAGGATGAGATGTCCAACAGAGGCTGGACAGTATTCAACCTGCTGAAAATTCTCCTTTTACAGGCGCAACATTTGGGGATAAGGGTTGCTGACCAGTTTTTAAGGGACCATGTGCAGCAGATATTAGTGCATGACATAAATGCTTTTGAGGCCACAATTGCACGTTACAGCATTGTTGTGAGTGTTACTTGCATTCTATACCCTTTCAAAGCAAAGGCACATTCCATAGCAACAGTGAGACTGGTTATGGGGTGTTCACCCAGGAGCAGCAATCTAACACAGCCAGAATGTTTTTGGTGCCCCTTCAGGTTGACCTTATTATTGGTGTCAGAGGAGTGGGTAGCCCTACCCTGTGTGTTTTGATGGACAATGCAGCAGGTCTGTACCGCATAAAGCAGCACTGCACATGAAGACCGTGAATAAAAGCACTTGTTGCTAGTTTTTATCATGGGAACATCAGGTATTTAGCCACTGTAGGATGGCTGTCGTAGCAGAGGATTCAGGTTGTATGTTTTGCATGAGTATCCTGCCCCAGGAACACAGTTATAGCACAGGTACTTGCATGCAGTACGGTCTGCCTTTTCATTTGTATTTACAGGACCATGTGCTGCTGTGATACCTGCAGCAGGTAGGACAAGATAACAGGCTGATGTTGGTACTTATGCAGGGGCTGCTGCTGCTTATGATGATGATGAGACATCGATACCTGAATCACAGTCAGATGATACAGTGGCACTATTGGTGTGTATCCTGAGTGGATGCTTATCCACTGTACAGGTTGAAGGCGTGGCCTTGCCACCAGATGAATCTGACTGTACAGTTTGTGTTTACCATTCTCAGTGGGGGAGGGGTCCCTGTGGCTCCAGATGTTAGTGATGCTTGATCCTGCCTCTGGCAGCAGATGAGCGCACTGCATCTAATGTGGACATCCCTTAACAAGCTAAAACCAGATAAAACATTTGGACTCCATTTTGTATCCAGAGAAGTACATTTAGACTACTGGGCTCATCTTACCGTTTAATCAGTTTTTTCCCCACCTTGTCCCTTTTGTGCCTTTAAACTTGTTGGCTTTTGAGCTACTTTTCCCTACCGTGTATTTGTCCTTGGAAGCTCCTCCCAGTCTCATCTTCTCAGCTCATTTTACTGATCACTGCTGGATCAGATTGGGAAGGCCCTTCCCTTAGTCTGTTAAAGCTCGAGTTAGTCTCTGTTTGATACCATCACACTCGCTCAATGCACTCTGCAATATTCTGAGTATTAATCCATTTTTCCATCTTACTTTTAAAATCTGTAACATCTGAGACCATACTACTTATTACTGGAAAACCATCAAATTGCTTCTTGGGGACCTGGCTTGGGATTAGTGCTTCTGGTGAGATGATGTGTAGGATGCTCTGACTTCCTGCTGGTCTTGCATTGGGCAATGTGTACGGGACTTCACTGAGTGGTGTGGTGATGAGAATCTCTTCAGGGCCTTTATGCAGCTTTGCTTACTGTTGTATCAAGCTGATGTAGTTTTCAGTCAGGGAATCTACTAAGAGAAGACTATAGCAAGTGTACTTAACCCATGAATACCTGGGTTAATGCTACTACTCAGGAAGCAGCTTGCAGTTAGTGCTACTTTTTTGTTTCTGGTGAGTGGGGGAGCAAAGGATCATCGATTCCCATCTGTGTGCAGCTCTGAGACCAGCAGTATCATTACTGTCCGACAGATAACACCTCCAGTTATCAACTCCAAACCTCATAGTTGCTTTTCCCCCCTTCAGCCCACATTAGTAAGCACCTGGAACCATGGACTTGCACTTTCCAACTGTCTCTATAGCCAGCTTGGTTGAAATGGGCACTCTGAGACAATGGAGTAATTGTCTCATTTTTCCTGAAAGTCACCTACTACTTAAATTGACAGTGTGTGAGAGAGATGTAGTTAATGTTGTTGAAGTCAAAACTCTCAAAGCCACTGCAAAGAGCAAACAGGCTGTAAGTAGCAAGTCATAGCCTTTGGCACAGTTTGTCACATGAAAATTCTACTTCAGACGTCCTTACTAGGTCTGTCTCTGCTCACTCTTCCGTGGTTTAAAAGCTGCTTATCCAATAGCTATCACAATAAAGTGGCACATCTCCCTCTCTCAATACCTGCTGGTCACCACTGGTATACCACAAGGGTCAATCATTCGTCCCTTCTTAAGTATTCTCACCAACACTCTCCATACATCCACACAACAGGCCTCCCTAATACAATCTGCAGATGACTCCACACTAAAATCCATACCAGACAACTTGGCACATCTGCAAAACATTACTCAAAGAGCTTCAACAGACAGTGAAACATGGGTACCTCACAGCTCCTGCTTAACAAACCTCACCCCTCCCAATTCCTCTGCCATGAAAAAAAACAAATTTAAAATTCTGCCTTAATAATGCAACCATTAGAGTCGCTTCTCATAAATTAAAGATGGTAATCTTAAGTTCGATCTGCATATACAAAAATGCATTAAAAATCGCCAACAGATAGTGATGCATTACAAAGCCAAAAACTTTCCCACCAAACAACTAAAACTACACTTGCCACTACTTTATGGTGCCTGATAGAATTATATAAAATAAAAACTGGTTTTTCTCATAGTTTGGTAATCATAGTAACAGCGTGATATTTTTAGAACACAGCATCTGTTAGTACAGAAAAGAAAAATAGTAAACAAGTGTGATTAGCTTAATATAATGTGCTTGTGTGAAACAAAAAGTATTGTACTTCTTAATGTTTTTGTAACAAATGGCATTAACAATAGAGGCTTGTTGAAATATCCTAAACAGTTGAAATCAAGTGAAAACGGAAATGGCTAACACAGTAGAAAAAGTTACAGACTATATCTTATCAATGAAAGAACACTTCGGCCTGTTGAGCAACGGTTTTCTCTGGATAAGGATGCAAGACAAAAAGTGCTTCAATACAGAAAGAATGTTTTATTTAGGACAAAGTACAACTAGATAAAAGTGACTGTAAAAACTATGTGGGTGGACATTTTGTAATCTGATTCAGCTGAGGAAGCGTAGTTTATCTGACAGTGATCTGTGTTGCAAAGAAATGTAATAAATCTCACAGTAGTGCTTGGTTGGCTTGTTTCAGTAAACCCTTAAGCATACAAATGTACAGTTTCTTGTACCTGCTGATATTGAACAGTGTATCCTTACTAATATCCACTCATCACAAAAATGAAAACTTGAGCAATGCTATAATAAAGTGTCTAATTTGCAGCAAATACCCCTTTCAGAACCCACCACTGTATAGCACCAAAAAGCCTAAATTGGTTTTAACTACCCCTCAACTAATGTACGTAATTTTGTAGGTGGTAAAAAGCTATCTGGAGCCCACCTGCTCGTCCAGCACTAAATACCGTTCTGCACAACTATGTTCCCAATCTGTCATTACTATCCACTGACCAAAACCTCCTCTGTCCATAAATCTATGAAATCTGCTGGCCACGGTCTGTACTTGTACCATGTTGCTAAGGCCTGGAACTTGTTGCCTCTGTTTTAATCAGGTCAGTACCCTCCCTCCAGTCCATTAAAACCACTTTGAAAGACTTCCTAATCAAAATGTGGCTTTCTTCACCCAGAGGATAAACTGTATCCCTAAATGTAAACAAGTGGCTTTTTGTACATTATACCTTAGTCTCTCCCTTTTTCACTTACTTTCTTCAATCTGTTTCTCTCCTTTGTCTCTGTGCCATAACTGATAATGTTCATAGTGTTACACTGCTGCAGTCATTACACTTGGGTTATCCTGCCGTCAGGCGGTCCCGCAGTCGGCCAGAGTTCCAAAGTCTTGGTCCGGCGTCGGTTGCTCTCGCCTCCTCCCTGACGTCAGTGCAACAGGGGTATATAAGATGCAGCCGACGCCATTTTCTTAAGTCTTTCTTGCCGAGCAGTGCCCGAAGCAGAAGCAGTTCGCAAGTGCCAGTCGGCCAACTCCTGAGATTTTCATTCCGAATCCAGAACCGAAGTCTTCTAAAAAAGCTAAGTACCCCATTGGGGAAACTTTTTCTTGCCTCAGACCGATGTCAGTAAAAGTTAATAACTGTTTCTTGGGGGAAGCAAATGCCTCCTAAGGATTTCCACTCCTATTGTATTCCATGCCTAGGCCCTGACCACGACGTCACTGGTTGTCAGTTTTGTGCTAGGTTTAACAAGCGCACTATTAAATGTCGGTTTGATTTTGCCCGACATTATTTTGGTAGAAAATTCAGTTACACCATGCCGTCGGAAATTCCGACGACCGCAATGCATAAAAAGGACAAGGACAGGCATCCGAGGCCCAAAATGGACTATTAGGCCTCTTCTAGGCCAGCCGCCGGTTCTCCGGTTTTCAGTGAGGCGCCTACGCACCCCCTGACGACAGCTTCCACAGAACCACAGACCGCCTCGACTCCCACGTGGAGCTGGCTGGGCCTTCGGATGCGCTAGGCCTTCAGTTTACTGATCCCAAACCCACAGAGGAAACCGAAGTAGCTGAGCAATCCACAGCTACAGAGGGTGTTTTCAGACCTACACAGTCAACTATTAAACCCTCTGTTAAGTCTAAGCCCCCCTTAAAGGCTAAGAAACAGACACAATTCTCTCCAGGACAGACAGACTTCCATGCTTAAGAAACAAATACTAAAAATGGCCGAGGACCTAATCACCCTGATCAGGGGGTCCCATCCCCCTCCTGATATAAGGCCCAGGCAGGATGCAGACTATGAATCTTCTGACCTCCTTTGGGGAGACTTTACATACCATGAGAGAGCATTTCCATTGGGAAGGCCAGGATTACTCAGAATCCAAGAAAAGACTTGGAGACGTCCTTTTATTGCCCCAACACAGACCCAACCCTTGCTATCCCACCAGTTTTAGACATTGTTGATGATGTGTACACTGAATCCAGTTTGAACCCTGACTCCTTACTCCCAACCCCAGTTAAACCTGATAGATATTGCAGAGTCCCTGACTCTCACAAATTTCTGTACAAAAGCCCTGTTGCTGACCCTGAAACTATCTCTCAGGGACCCAAAGGGATTAAGGCCTCATCAGCAAAAAACCCAGTTCCCTCTGAGAGAGATTCCAGAACATTAGACAGATGGAGAAAGAAGGTATATACGTCTGCTACTTTAGCAATGAGAGCCTTGAATTGCCAGTTTGACATGCTAAAATATCAGCAATTTTTGATGTCTCAGTTGAAACAAAATATGCTTCCAGATTCAGATCCTCCTAACTTAAAATAAATGCAGGATTTATTGCAAGCAGCTGAACAAGTAGGAAAACATACTTTGCAATGTGGGTTTGATTCCTTAGAGGCCTCTTGTAGAGCAGCAGTTACAGGCTCTGTCATTAGAATGCATGCTTGGTTAAAAGAACATATGTTACCAGATCATGTTAAGGTCAAACTATTGGATGCACCTTTGCAGCGGGATGTGCTGTTTGGAGTTGAGGCAGAGAAGGTATTAAAGAAGATGGAGGATAAGGCAAAATCTATGCAAACAGTGAAAGATTTCTTACAGGTTCAGCCTCCTCGTTTTAGCAGAAATTGGCCAACAAAGAATTGGTCCTTTCCAGTCGCAGATAGACCTCAAAGGGCAGATACAGACATCCAAGAGGTAGAGGTCAGACGCAAGGTCCTTACAGGCCTCGACAATGGGGCACACCTGGCCAAAAAGAAGGGGAAGACAGGCCTCAACCTTATAAAAAAAACAGCCTCGACTTTCCACTACAGCTGCCAAACGGCTCTCTCTTTTGCAGCCCCCTTAGGAGGAAAACTGGCACTTTTCTATCACAACTGGCATTGCATCACCAAAGACAAATGGGTTCTCAACATTGTATCTCAAGGTTCCAGGTTCCATTTCCACACCTTTCCAAGGCTAAAAGGAATGCCAAATCTGCCACCAAATCAATGGGCAGAGGCTCAAAAACAAATTACAGCACTCATGGACATGAGAGCTATTCAAAAGGTACCACCACAGGAACAGGGACAAGGATTTTACTCTACTCCTTCTAGTTCCCAGAAAGGACAAAGCCTGGAAACCCATTCTGGACCTTTCTACACTAAACAAGATGTTGACACTACAGCAGCTTCTTCCCATGCTGGGCAAGAAAGCTTGGCTCGTGACTTTGGACCTCAGAGGCATACCTGCATGTCCCTATCAGACAAAATTGCAGAAGATACCTCAGATTTCTAGCTGGTTCAATGCACTATCAATTCTCTGCACTGCCCTTTGGCGTATCTACTGTGCCCAGGGTCTTCACAAAGTGCCTGGCACCAGTAATTGCATTTTGCAGGCAAAAAGGAATTCAAATTTATCCATACCTGGACGACTGCCTGATTAAAGCAGAGAGCAAGGACATTCTACTAAAGCATCTGGCGTACTTAAAGTTAATTTGCTTGGGGTACACAGTAAACGAAAAGAAATCAAAACTAGTGCCCTCACAACAGATAATATTCCTGGGTGCCAGGTTGAACACAACGGCCCAGATGGCTTATCTCACGCCAGACTTTTGAACCTGGTTGACTTCTTCGAAACAGTCACCAAAGCCATAGATGAAGGGAAGGTAGTCCACACAGCCTATCTGGACCTTGCAAAGGCATTTGACACAATACCCCACTCGGGCATCATAGATGAGCTATCCAGCTTAAATATAAACCCCTATGTCACAAGATGGGTCGCAAACTGGCTCAAAGACAGAACCCACAGAGTGAGAGTTGCTGGAGCCATGTCAGACTCGAAACCGGTCACAAGTGGAGTCCCATAGGGTTCTGTCCTGGGACCACTCGTTCGGTATATACTTTTCCGAGGTACAGGCAAACGTGGGAGGACTATGGCTCACCAAGTTTGCAGACGACTGCAAACTGGGCGCCATAATCAACTCTCCAGCTGACACAAACATCCTTCAAAAAGGTCTCACAGACACAGATAACTGGTGCCAGCGCCATGGTTTAAAGCTAAATGCCAAAAAATGTATAGTCGTACCCTTTGGCAAAAACAATGTGCCCACAAATTACCACATAGGCGGAAACCCATTAAGTACAGAGAAAGTTATTAGGGACCTGGGGACCCAAGTTGATAGCAATCTCTCCTTTGAAAACCACATTGCCGAAGTGGTTAGAAAGACCTTCTACGTAGCCCACCTCATCACGAAGGGTTTCACATCTAGATCAAGAGAGGTAATCGTGCCCCTTTATTCATCCCTCATCAGGCCCATCATAGAATACAATGCCCCTTTTGGGATGTACCTTACCCGACACCTGCAGCAATTAGAAAGACCCCAAAAGTATCTCAAGAGGATCAAGGGTCTCAAACAGATGCCATATGCTGCTCGGTTAAAAAGAACTCCAGCTCTACTCAGTTGCATACCGCCTACTTCGAGGCGATCTATGCCTGACATACAAAGCTATTTCAAATCCAGAATTAATGGACATGCTCCACCTCAGTAAATCTAAATCCCTTAGAACCACACGCTCGAGGGACTTGAACCTCAGCACAGAAATAAATAGAACTTGCTGGAGGGACAGTTTCATAACCCAGAGGCTCCCTTCGCTCTGGAATAGAATTCCAGTTCATGTGAGGCAGAGCACCTCACTGAATCTCTTCAAGAAGAATCTCGATAGGTGGATGGGGGATCGTAGGTTTGTCCCAGGGATTACTCCTGTGTCACTATTAGACAGAGGCACAGTAAACTAAACCTTAAAAAGGGCACAGTATACTCAAATCAAGGGGTGGCGTAAGCCATACAGAATCGGCCTAGGCTTATAATTGCCCCAGGGCAGATAGCCTAGTATAAACCTATGAACAAACAAGGACAACTGACTCAATATTTTCAGTTAATGGCAACAAAGACCCAACTCCCTGCAAGAAAAATTCTGCAGGCCTTGGGCTACATGGCATCTTGCATACTACTAATTCCATATGCCAGACTGCATATGAGGAAACTACAATGGTACCTAAAGAGTGTATGGTCTCAACACTGTCAAAATTTGGAAACTGTTATACCACTAATTCCTTGCCTACAACAGGAGTTTCGATGGTGGGCACAAGCTTGTCTCCTCAACAAGGGACAGCCTTTCACTCAACCCACAGCCAGGCAAACACTGACAATGGATTACGCCTGGGGAGCACACATGGCAGGAAAATGTATCCAGGGCGAGTGGCCCACAGAGCAAAGACATCTCCACATCAATCAAAAAGAGATGCTAGCTGTACAAAATGCTATTATAGCTTTCAAGGACCTACTGCAGTCAGGACAATTACTATTAAAGACGGACAACACCACAGTTATGTGGTACATAAACAAGCAAGGGGGCACACACTCCTACCCCCTCTGCAGACAAGCCATGACCTTGCGGAACATAGCTCTAAACTACCAAGTTCCTCTGCAAGCACAATTCCTGCAAGGAGAGAAAAACACACTGGCAGACGACCTAAGCAGAAACATTATGGACCCACACTAATGGGAACTGAACCCACAAATATTCAGAATGATAACACAAAAATGGTGGAGCCCGGACATAGATCTGTTTGCTACCCCAAAGAACTGCCAATTACAGAACTTCTGCACAAGGAGCTACCATCCACAAGCATGGAAAGTGGATGCCCTCTCATTCAGCTGGAAAAATCTACAAGTATTCTCTCCCCCCCCCCCCCCTTTACCTCTCCTTCCAAAGGTACTCATAAAAGCCAGGCAGGAAGAGCCAAAAATGATATTGATAGCACCAGACTGGCCACGCCAGCACTGGTACCCAATCTTAAAGAACTTGACACAAGAACCACCCTGGATTTTACCACAAATTCCACAGTTGCTGACTCAGCACAACAATCAGATACTTCACAGCCAGCTCAAGACCTTAAATCTAGCTGCATGGAAAATTCCTTAGTCAAGCAAGCAATGCCTCTCTCCAAAGCTGTTATAGATGTCATTCTGGAGGCCAGAAGGCCTAGCACCAGGAAAGCATACTCGGACAAATGGAAAAGATTCTGTGCCTGGAACTAAGCGCACAGCCTTGACCCTCTTGTCCCAAACATTCCTCAGATTCTGCAATACTTAACTGAGATGCTGGACAAGGGCCTCTCTTCTTCATCCATCAAGATCCACGCCTCAGCTATCTCTGCTCATTACAACACGGATCCACCAATTTTTTCTAATCCTTTGCTCAAACAATACCTCAGAGGGGCTAAAAACATAAGACCGCCCCCGCCCCGTAGAGCACCAACACCTATTTGGGACCTGAATTTAGTTTTGGAAAAATTAACTTTACCTCCTTTTGAGCCAGCTAACACAGCAGAATTAAAATACATGTCTTGGAAAACTGCTCTGCTACTGGCAATAACATCAGCATGAAGAGTTTCAGAATTACAGGCACTAATGGCAGTGGAACCTTTCCTCCTCTTCCACCAGGACAGGGTGTCTTTAAGAACCAGGCCTACGTTTATGCCAAAGGTGGCATCAAGTGTGGCTCTAAACCAAACTATTCACGCCAACTTTTTATCCAAAACCACAGAACAAAGGGGAGAGACTACTACATTCTTTGGACATTCACAGACAGTTATGCTTCTACTTAGACAAAACCAAAGCTTTCAGAAAATCTGAGCAATTATTGGTAGCATACGCTACAGGAGCACAGGGAAAAGCCATTTCAAAACGGACTATTTCAAAATGGATAGGACACTGTATACGTTTCTGCTATACCCACCATGGGAAACCTGTACCTAGCAGCATTAGATCTCACTCCACCAGGGCAACAGCCGCTTCAACTGCCTACCTCAGAGGAGTACCTACCAAGGATATTTTGGAAGCAACAACATGGAGTTCTGTGCATACCTTCACCAAACATTACCATTTGCCTTTATACTCCAAATCCAGAGCTGGCTTTGCCACTGCTGTACTGCAGGGCCTTATAGCCACCCCTAATGCCTTATAGATCCAGCCTCCCTACCTCAGCTTTGGGATTCCACCCAAGTGTAGCAGCAGTGTAACACGATGAACATAGTACAATTTTGTACCTACCATAAATATAGATGTTTGAGTGTAAACACTGCTGCAGTCCAGATTACCCTCCCTCCTTCCCCTCTTATTTTCTGGTATTTACCTAGGTCATATATTTATTACCTATGGGGAGTATTTGCTGGTAGCTAAAAATGGTTGTTTGCTTTTCTTTTGTATTTTTTACTAGCAATTTCTATTGCCTACCTATTTGGGGGCACCTGACATCTGGGGCAAGAAAAACTGAAGAAAATGGCGTCTGCTGCATCTTATATACCCCTGTTGCACTGACGTCAGGGAGGAGGTGACAGCAACCGACGCCGGACCAAGACTTTGGAACTCTGGCCAACTGCGGGACCGCCTGACAGCAGGATAACCCAAGTGTAATGACTGCAGCAGTGTTTACATTTGGACATCTACATTTATGGTAGGTACAAAACTGTACTTTCTTCATGTTTCATTGTTGCAGTCATCAGATTTGGGTTATCCTACCAGGGTAGCCCTCGGCCGGCCGGAATACCAATGCTTAGTAATTCTGCGTCGGTTACTGTCGTTTGAAGACTGACATCAGGTTGTCAGTGGTATAAAGGAAGGCAGTTGACGTCATTACATCAGTCTTTCTTGTCGTGAAGCCCGAAGCAGAAGCAGTTTGCATGAGTGCCGGTCGGCCGCTACCCGAGTTTAGTTTCCGAATTGAAGTTGAAGTCTTCAAAAGCTAAGTACCCCATTGGGGATCCTTTTTTCTTGCACTAACTGATGTCAGAAAAAGTTAGTTGTCTTGCCTGTGGAAAGCAAATACCACACTGGGGCTTCCACTCTTACTGCATCACTTGTCTAGGCCCAGACTGTTGTCAGTTCTGTGCTTTAATGCCAGAACTATTTGTCGTCGGGCCCTTATTGTGGCCAGATATTTCCGATTACAGTTCTCGAATTCCAATATGGCTTCCGTAAGCCATCTGACAGCAGATCTTTCGTAAAAACGTAAAGACAGAGACAGACCGCACAGGAACAAACCTTCCAACTGCACTACCGCCAAGCTTGTCGTCAGTTGTCCGGAATTCAGTGAGGCGCTTTCGCAGCCCCTGATGCCCGCTTCAGTTAATTTGCAGGCCTCTACCAAGACCCTTTTGGAGTTCGGTATGCCGCAGAAGCCTTCGTCTAAGGATCCTGCAGTCGTGTCTACGTTGGATGAGTCCGGAGCTGCTGTGCAGGCTCTGGCTTCCGAGGAAGTCCTTCGCAACACCGAATCCATACATAAACCGATGCCTTCTCTCACGTCTACCATTCTTTCTAAAACAACTGAATTCTTTAGGCCCAAGGGTTGAACCACCCCCAAGAAACCGATTACCAGCCATTCTCTGGCACCTTCTCCCTTGCATTAGTCACAAATGCTTAAAATGGCAGAGGACCTTAATCATGCTGATTAGGGGAAGCCAAGCCACTCCCTCAAAAAGAAAAAGGGGTCTGTCTCCAGTAGTTTTGTCTGAACAAGAGTCAGATGAGTCCGATGCACCTGACTATGAAGGCATGCAGCCCCTCTGTACATATGAGGATTCTGATGCAGAGGAATCTATTCCTTCAGCCTCTCCCCCAGAGGATTTTTCCTTTGGGGAAACTCTGCATACTTTAAGGGAGCATTTCAAATGGGGAGAGTCAAGACTACCCACAGTCTAAAATGAGAGACTGAGTTCCTGGACCTTTCACAGCACAGGCCCTTAGCCATCCCCCCCCCCCAGTTCTAGATGTAGTGGATGATGTCTTCCATGAATCCATTTCGATTCCAGACGCCCTCCCTCCTGCTCCCAGAAAACCAGACCGGTACTACAGAGTCCCTGACTCTCACAAATATCTTTTTAAAAACCCAGCAGCGGACCCTGAGGTCATTACTCAAGGCCCAAAAGGGGTTAAAGCTACTTCAGCTAAGAATCCCACCCCCTCAGACAGGGATTCTAGAGCACTTGACAGATGGGGTAAAAAAAAGTGTACACCTCAGATACTCTTGCTATCAGGGCACTAAATTGTCAGTTCCATATGCTTAAATATCAGCAACACATCTTGGAACGCCTTAAACAAAAAAAATTCCTCCTTTCCTGCATAGCTAGAATCTAAAGATTTACAGGAATTAATGCACTCTGCTGGTCAAGTCACTAAACGCACTTTGCAATGCGGTTTTGATGCCCTAGAAACTTCTTGCAGGGCAGCAGTCACTAGATCTGTCATTACAAGACATGCATGGCTTAAGGAACAACCTCTGCCAGACCATGTCAAATCAAAATTGTTGGATGCACCACACCCTTGCACAAATAACTTGTTTGGTACTAAAGCAGAAGAGGTGTTAAAGATGGAAGAAAAAGCAAAATCTATGCAGACTGTTAAAGATTTCTAACTGGTACAGCCCCTTAGGTTCAGCAGGCATTTGCCTTCCAAGCACTGGTCCTTTCTTGCACCTAGTAAACAGGGTCACCCTAGGTCCTGTGGAAACAGACCTCCTAGGCAGCAGTCCCATGGGTTGCAGAGATCTAAGCAGTGGACTGCCTCCACTTCAAAACCAGGAAGTTCTAAACCATCCCTTTATGGTAAAAACTCACAATGACTCCCTCCCTCCCTTCCTTGCCTCTTCCCACCATCACATACCCCTAGGAGGAAAACTCTCCTGTCACTCAAGCACCTGGGCCACCATTACCAAGGATCAGTGGGTTCTGAACATTGTGTCTCAAGGGTACAAATTCTCCTTCCACACCATTCCAACCCCAAAAGGGTTCCCGGATCTACCACCAAATCATTGGGCAAAGGCTCAAAAGCAAATTCATACCCTACTCTCCTTGGGAGCAGTAGAGCATGTTCCTGCAGAGCAGATTGGCCAAGACTTCTACTCCAGACTTTTTCTGGTACCCAGAAAAGAGGGCACCTGGCAACCCATCCTTGATCTGTCCATTCTAAACGCCTTCCTGCTGATCCCAAAATTCAAAATGCAGCTGCTGCTACCCATGCTGTACAAAGATGCTTGGCTAGTCACCCTGAACCTAAAAGAGGCCTACCTCCACATTCCCATCAAGGAGCCCTGCAGAAAATGTCTTTGCTTCAGGGCAGGATCTCAACACTTTCAGTTCTCTGCACTTCCCTTTGGCTTGTCTACTGCTCCCAGAGTTTTCACAAAATGCCTGGCTCCGGCCATTGCTTTTTGCAGATGAAGAAATTTTCAACTTTACCCCTACTTAGATGACTGCCTTTTTCAGGCAGACAGCCAGGAAAAGCTGCTCAAAGACTTGGCCTTTGTAAAGGACCTTCTAACCTCCTTAGGGCACACAATCAACGAAAAGAAGTCCAAACAGGCACCCACCAAATGGATAATCTTCCTGGGAGCAAGTCTGGACACAACATCCCAGATGTCATGCCTAACATCAGAGAAACAAAGTTTCCCTATCAGCTTACTTCTCTCTTATGGCCACCAGGCCCCAGCTTTCTGCAATGGAAATCCTGCAAGCCCTGGGGTTCATGGCATCTTGCATACTCCTTATTTCCGTATACCAGACTGCATATGAAGAAACTTCAGTGGTACCTAAAGAGCCTTTGGTGTCAACACACTCAAAATCTGGAAACTCTTTTACCTATCATTCCTTCCCTGAGGAAGGAATTTCTTTGGTAGGCAACAGCCTGCTCCCACAACAAGGGACTGCCCTCCTCCCCACACCCCGCCTCCCAGACCCCTTAGCACAATACCTGCCAGGTTCTCTCAGCTCCCTGGCAGACCAATTAAGCAGAAAACTGTTGGACCCTCATCAGTGGCAGCTCAACAGAAACACTTTCTTACGAATAACTCAGAAATGGGGAACCCTGGAGGTCGACCTCTTTGCCTCCCACTCCAACCATCAGCTCAGCAAATTCTGCACCAGGGAGCATCACTACATAGCATGGAAAGTAGATGTCCTGTCCTTCCCCTGGGTATAGCCCTCTGTCTGTGCCTTTCCTCCCCTCCCTCTCATTCCTAAGGTACTGATCAAAATAAGGGAGGAAAAACCAAGGACCATTCTCATAGCCCCAGACAGCACGGTGCCCCTTGCTGTACAGCCTGTCCCTACTGTCCCCACGGAGTCTTCCTCAGATTCCCAACCCAGAGGGAAAGGGAATTCATCCCCACCCCCAATTGCAGACACTCAATTTGGCAGCTTGGCTTATAACCTGATCCCTGACCAATCTGATCTCCTCAGTAAACAGTGCTGGATGTTATCAGAGAGGCCAGACACCCTAACACCAGAACGTCTTATGCAGATTAATGGATAAAGTTCTGCACCTGGATCCAGGCTAAGGGGTTGGGGGGGGCAGTACAGCACAGCCCTCCATCCCTCTCATCCTGGATCACTTAGCTGACCTACTACACA
Source organism: Protopterus annectens (assembly GCF_019279795.1). Classification (NCBI taxonomy): domain Eukaryota; kingdom Metazoa; phylum Chordata; order Ceratodontiformes; family Protopteridae; genus Protopterus; species Protopterus annectens. The sequence continues at coordinate 89,861,055 of NC_056743.1, forward strand.
GTGGTCTCTCTTTCTCCTCTATAAAAATTCATGCCTCTGCTATTTCAGCTCATTTTCCCACTGAGCAGCCTCTTTTTTACATCCCCTGATCAAACAGTTCCTCAGAGGGGCTAACAACTTGAGGCCCCCCAGAAGGGAGCCAGCACCAGCTTTGGACCTTAACTTTGTCTTGGAAAAGCTCACCCTGCCTCCTTTTGAACCAACTTCTTCTGCAGAGCTAAAATGTCTCTCCTGGAAGACAGCCTTCCTCCTGGCCATTACTTCAGCCAGAAAAGTCTCAAAGCTGCAAGCACTCATGGCAGTGGACCCTTCATCATCTTCCATGCAGACAGGGTATCCCTCAGAACTAATCCATCCTTCATGCTGCAGGTGGTGTCCAGTGTGGCTCTCACCCAATCCATCCATTTACCCACCTTCTTTCCTAAACCTCAAAACAAGGGGGAAAGGATTCTGCTCTCTCTAGATGTGCACAGATAGCTCAGATACTATTTGGACAGGGCTAAACCCTTCAGAAAATCTGATCAACTGCTGATTAGGTTTGCTTCAGGGGCAGAGGGTAAAGCCATCTCCAAGAAAACCATTTCCAAATAGATAGCACACTGCATCCATTTCTGCTACAAATAGTATGGCAAGCCTCCCCCCAACGGGGTCAGGGACCCACTCCATCAGAGCAGTCTCCACTTCTGCAGCTTTCCTCAGATAAGTCCCCACCAGGGACATCCTGGAGGCTGCCACCTGGACATCTGTTCACACCTTTACCAAACATTACCACCTGCCTCGCTTATCGAAATCCAGGGCAGGTTTTGCCTATGCAGTCTTGCAGGGCATGCTAGCCAGCCCCTAGCTTCCTTGACTGTCGTCACCCTTTTCCTCAACTTTGGGAATCTACCCAAATGTGATGACTGCAACAGTGAAACACGAAGAACCATAGTACAGTTGTGTACACTTACCATAAATGTAGATGTTAGAGTGTCTTCACTGTTGCAGTCCTGGTTTACCTCTCTCCTGTCCCCTTTTTCTTTTTTTTTTACCTTTCTTCCTTCCTTGTTCATCTCCTTCCTTACAAGTGACATATTGGTATTTATTTTCCACTGGTGGGGTCCTGCCACCAGAGCCTGGCCTCCTATTTTGGGGGCTCCTGACAGGTTGCGGCAGGAAAAACTGATGTAATGGCATCTGTTGCCTTTATACCACTAATGATCTGATGTCAGTCATCAAGCGACTGCAACCAACGCAGAATTCGTAAGTGTCTGGTATTCAGGCCGGCTGTGGGCTACTCTGGCAGGGGTAATCCAAATGTGATGACTGCAACAGTGAAGACACTCTAACATCTACATTTATGGTAAGTGTACACAGCTGTACTTTTTTATCCTCTCTCATCATATTGCAGTTGGTATTTGTATTATACTAACTTGCATTTAATTTCTCTCTAAATGGATTTGTCTAAATATTAAATCATCGTAGCTATCATGTCTAATTTGGTATAATTATTTAAACTGTAGATGTTTTTGTGTTTAAAGACTGTAAAATTATTACATTTTTTTGTCATAATTTTCTTCCTTGGGCCTCTGCTGAAAATGGGCACCTTCCAGTCGGACTTTCCTGGTAATCAAATGTTAATCAAGCAATCAATCAGTAAATAATACCACACTGTACCTATTCTATACTACATGGACCAAACAAGCAGCCTTACATATGCTGAGGCTCTTAAAAGTTGCTTATGTAAATCACAAAGGTCTCCTAAATGTAACCTAAGAAATAAGTGCCCTCAGCAACCTGTCAGACATTCAACTCTAGCAGCAGCCATCGTGGAACATGCATCTAAGGCTCTGTGTGTCAAATCAAAAGCCTAGAAAGCAGACTTCCTTGTAATCCAGTGTCATAGTCATACGTGTCTCCATAGTGAGAGACACCGATGTACTCCTCACCAGGCTGAGTAAGGAGAGAGTCACTGTTGTCTACCTGATGGTAGGATTCACCACATCACACATGCACTCAAGTCCTAGCACTGCAAGTACATGTATGACAGTCGTAGTACATGTGGGAGTAAATGACTTGCAGTATATCTTCCTGGTCTGTACGGACAGAAACATGATTAAAGTATTGGAATATGCGACTTAGACAGGTATGAACTTAGCCTTTTACCATCACAGAGAATAATGCCACAATATATACAAGATTATTGACTTCAGTAAAAAATCATTTAGGGAGGGGTCCAGTATGTATATCAGCCTGTGGGGAGATGGTAGACAGCCCTAACTGCTTTACTGAGGATGGCCTGCACCTATCCCCAGAAGGCTTTTGTATATTGGTTAAAGCCTTGTCCACCCTCCTAGTACTTTTTTTAGGCAATCTTGAGTCATCAAAATTTCGTCTTAACAAAAGAAAATCTGAATAACATAGATGTCTAGTTGCTAAATGCTAGGATCCTCAGCAAAAAATATTCATCCCTGCAGTCACTACTTACCTGGAATGCATTGATGTAGACATAGTCAGAGACCTAGTTCAAGACCATTGACAGCACCCCATCAGTGCAGGGTTTTTAACACTTACCACACTTTTAGGTCCCACTGCACTAGAGCAACATTGTCTCTATATTCCTAAAACTAAGTATTACCTCTAGGCTCCTTGGACAACATAATGACTTGGACTCCTCCATGTCCAAATTCCCATTAATAAAACTCCTTATCACATCAAAGTGAACTATAGGACTCCCTCTGTCCATACCTCCTACCTGACCTGTATGATACCCCTATGCATTAGGACGAACATCATTGTCGTAAGGGACTTCAGTTACCTCTCCAACTGGAAACTTGTGCATTCCCTTAACATGTATGTCCAGAAATTTCTGGACTTCACAAGTACATACTCTGTAAAGTAGTTAGTCTGCATCTTAACTAGGGGAGATAAAATCCTGGGCTTGGTCCTCACCAATATGGGACAGCTCTATTCCCCACCAGTTGTAACTCCCTTCCTTTTCAAATCTGATCATAAATCAGTTGCATTCACCAAAAGACTGAAGCTGAAAGCTTCTTCAAATTCCTGTGTATTCAGAGATTATGCAAAGGCTAATCTACGAGTGACCTGCTAAATTCTACATCCTCTTCCAATCTGATGACTTCACTGCATATGTGGCATCCTTTACTATTGATTTGTATGCACATATGAATAGCTGCAAACATGCATCTGTCCCCCTTCGAAGTAAAAACAATGCCATATTTCAAAATAAATCCTGTGGTGGAAAGTAAATATAAATTCTACAATGAAAAAAACAAAAAAAAAAACACATTGCACTCAGTGTGAGATCTTGATATTTATGTTACTATTTTTCTAAACTTAACAAGGAACTCCAGTCCCTGATAAAATCAACCAAAGGTAAATATGAGGCATAGTAGTCACCCAAGCAAAAGGCAACCGTAAAGATGCCTTTAATTATGTTATGAATCTCAGAAACTATGCCAAACACTGCATGGAGCTAATAAATGTCATCACATAACCAGTCTACTCGCAGATAACTTTCTCTCTAAATTCACCCTCTGCCCCTATGTTTCCAGGTCATATACCTGCATCTACACCCTCTGCCAAATCTCCCAAGAAGGCCAGAAACACTGCTTCTATGATGTTGGATAGCATTCCAAGCATACCAGACTGCCTACTGACTATGCAGAAGCAAGACCTGTCAAGTTCTCTGCCTCCATCCAGGCTTTGTGGCGGATGAATGTAGGACTGCAACAGTCATCCCCCTGCAAAAAGGTGGGGCATCAATTGACAAGGGAAATTTATAGACTTATAAGTCTGACCAGCCTCAACTGTAAAGCTGCATAGAGATAATTATGAAATTAAGACATAGGTCACAAACAGACTCTTAAGCCAAGTCAGTTCAGTTTCGTAAAGGGTACAACCTGCCTGTTTAAACTTGCCAACAACTTAAAGGTTACTGGAGAAATAGATGAGGGAAAATCGCTACACACTGCCTATCTAGACCTCACAAAGGCATTCAGCACCATCCCACACCACTCTGGTATTGTTGGTAAACTGCCACAACTAATGTTAATCCCTATGTAACTCTTATAGCAGATTGGCTCACAGGACCTAGGATATTAGTGTAGGTAGCTGTACATCCACCAAATGACCGATCACTAGGGATATATCTCAGGGTTTTGTCCTTGGACCACTCCTCTTTTTGGCATTTACTGCTTGGAAGTTAATGCTAATGTAATGGGTTTGTGGCCAACCAAGTTGACAGATGACTGTACACTTGGTGCCGTCATAAACTCTCCAGAGGACTCCAAGATTCTCCGAGAGAGCTTTTCCCAAACAAATAACTGGTATCATAACCATGGTCTAAAACTAAAGACCAAGAAATGTAAAATAGTTCATGTTGGCAAGCATGATGTCCCCTAAAACTGTCGAATCAACAACATGCCCCTAAATTTGATTTGGTAGTTAAGGACCTAGAAACCTATGTGGACAACAAACTGTCCTTTATTCACCATGTATCCACTATTGTAAGAGGGTTCTTTTTCATTGCTCAAATTATCAGTAAGGGTATGGCATCTATGTTCAGAAATTTGATCATTCCAATGTACTTGTAACTTATTAGGCCGATAATTGAGTATAATACCCACTTTGGTATGTACCTGTCCAAACATTCAACAGAACTTTTAACAACCCCAGAGCTTTCTCACCAAGAAGATCAAAGACCTAAATCCTAAAAAATACTTTGACCATCTTGGAGCCTTAGCCCTCTTCTGAGTATCATACAGGATGCTGAGGGTGATAACTACCCTTCATTCAGAGCCTCAAGAGACCCATCGTCTCTGAATTGTTACACATCTACAAGTCCAGTGGTGGAATAAACACCAACTCGAGATCTTACTCTTTTCTGCAATATAAATAGAATATTTTGGAGGGAAGGATTTGTTTCTCAGGAAAGTACTGCTTCTTTAGAATACTTTTCCTTTCCATGTATGACTAAAGTACTTGCTGTATTCATATGTAATCAGGATGAATGGATGGGAAATAGCAAATTCACCTCTGGTTTAGCAGCCTTGTCCTTTATGGATGTAGTATAGTTGTGCCTTTTGGCTTTTCCCGGTTAGGGGTCGCCACAGCGGAACTCCCGTCCGCTAATTGGCAGTAGATTTTTACGTGCCGAGTTGCCAGCCCTGACGCACAACCTTCAACGAAGGTACGTCCATTCACACACGTTTCCAGGCAGAAGACGCCCTAGCTGAGAACCGAACGGGACAACGTCTTACTGTGAGGCGACAGCGCTACCGCAGCACCACCACTGCAGTATGGATGGAGTACAGTAGGACTGTTTTATCCAGCTTTGGGTTATTCATATGTAAATTACACGGGTTGAAATTTCATGGGAGTGCAGAGCTAGGCCTCTAAAGATTTCTACAAATCTTTATCTTAGCAAGTAGCTTATGAATCCTATATGGTGTTAGCTGTCTCTCCTGTGTTGTGCTAGGAAACCATATATGCTGCTGTCTCTCCTGTGCTGTGTTAGGAAACCATATATGTTGTTCCACATGCAGAAGCATTATGTCAAGGAGCTTGAGTATTTTAGAGGCAGAGGCCTGAGAAATGCCTAACATGTACACTGGTCACTGAAAGATCCTAAGAGCCCCCCCCAAGGTGTGGTAAGGCCATTCATTCCTCTAATTTGTGTGGGCCACATAACAGCTAATACCCTTATTGTGTCCTGATTTGTCTTGGTGATCAGTTTCTTCTGTGCAATGAAGTATTATTCTACCTGCAGGATAGCACCATTTCCTTTGGTGCTTGTATGTGATCTTGCATATATTGACTGGAGTCAGTGCAGCTGATCATTAGTGTGTTACTCGATGAACACCTCTGTTACTCATAACATTATGAACGTTTGCAACTCCAGTATTTTCAGGGGCTGCTTTGCCCTTTTATGTAGTCAGGCAATATCCCCCATGTCAGGCTTTGTGCCCACTGAATGGTGCACAGCAACAGTTATCCCACTCCACAAAGGGGGAGCCACCACTGATCGTGGGAACTATCACCCTATTAGCCTGACGAGCTTGGTCTGCAAGGCCATGGAACATATCATCATGGAACTCATAAACAAAGGCATTGATAATTTCCAAATTCCTGACCCCACCCAGTTCGGGTTTGTGAAAGGCAGATCATGCCTTTTGAACCTGATCGACTTCTTTGAGGCAGTAATCAAAGTGGTAGACAAGGGTAAATGTGGTTCACACCGCCTATCTTGATCTCGCCAAAGCTTTCGACACCATCTCCCATTCTGGAATTATAGCTAAACTCACTAAACTAGGTATAAATCCCTACGTCATAATATGGGTTGCCAACTGGCTCACTGACAGAACCCACACTGTAAAAGTAGCAGAATCCAAATCTGACTTCAGACCAGTGACAAGTGGAGTACTACAGGGTTCATTCCTGGGTCCTCTCCCGTTTGGTATCTACTTGTCTGAAGTACAGACTAACACAGAAGGCCTCTGGCTAGCGAAGTTCACAGATGACTGCAAACTAAGAGCCATAGTAAAGTCCCCAAATGATGTGGACATCCTACAGAAGGGCCTCACGGAGACAGATGCCTGGTGTCAGAGGCATGGCCTCCAGCTCATTGCCAAAAAGTGCATGGTCATCCCCTTTGGTAAAAACTCTGTACCCATGAACTACCACATAAACGGCAGTCTACTTAACGTTGAATGTGTGATAGGAGACCTTGGGACCCAGGTGGACAGTAGTCTCTCCTTTGACAATCACATCGCCACAGTAGTCAGGAAATCCTATGTGGCACACCTCATCACAAAAGGGTTCTCATCCAGGAAAAAAGAGGTTGTTGTTGCCCTCTACTCGGCACTCATTATACCCATTATAGAGTACAAATCCCCTTTTGGAATGTACCTCATAAGACATTAGCCACAGAAGTACCTCACAAAGAGGATTACTGGCCTCAAACTAATGCCCTACACTGACCGTTTCAAAAAACTCCAACTTTACTCTGTAGCATATTGCCTACTCCGAGGAGATGTCTGCCTAACATATATAAAGGTATGTTAAACCCAGAGCTGGTGGACATGCTACACCTAAAGAAATCCCAATCCCTCCGAGCTACACACTCTAGGGACCTTAACCTTGTCACCACAGTAAATAGGACATGCTGGGGGGATAGATTCCTGCCCCAGAGACTTCCTATACTCTGAAACAAGCTACTCATCTGTGTCAAGCAAAGTTCCTCATTAACACTCAAGAAAAATCTTGAGTGGATGGGAAATAGGAAATACACCCTGGGGATCACTTCTGTGGCTCTGCTCTACAGGGACACAGGAAATTAACTTTCTTGGGTGGCGTAAGCCAGGGAACCTTGTTACCTAGGCTTACATAGGCCCTTGGACCGATAGCCTAGTACCTACTTATGAACCTATAAATGACCATCAGTTGTCACTGTGTTCACCTTGAATGTATTTTTATATCTTCGGACATCATTCCCATACCCAGTTTAAGTTGCAAATTTATTATTATGCATATATGACCTTTGTACTCCATGCATTGTAGCACAATGTGGGTATGTGAATCTCGCTGCTGCATTTCCACCAGTATACATGTTGCCAGTTTCCACATGATAGCATGGTGTGTACTATGTAGCTTTTCCCTAAATTCAGTCAGGTGTTGCATAAAGTGAAGCCCATTCTTCATGTCTCTTGTTCCTTTTATGCATGTCTGCAGGGCAAGGTTTGGGACATACTATGCTCATCACACATCCATGAACATTGCTATGCATTGCTATAATACATCTGCAGCCAGTATATGGTATACCATCTGTGAGAAAAAATAACTTTTGCAGTGGGCAGGACAGTATGATTTTTAAAATATAAAATGAGTGAGAATTGTATGAGTTATTGTTTGAGTAAAGTAGGAGAAAGAAAAAAGTAGAGAGAGGAGAAGGACTGAGGGAAGTAATGGAGCGGGAGCTAAGAGTGAGGACTTGTAGCAATCTGCTGGAACGATGTAAAGCAATGAGGAACCATGGTGGGAGTGGAGAATGCTGAGATGATGCAAATAGACTGCGAAAGTTTGGTAAAATGGGTATTGGCATTGGGACAGGAAGTAAGGCAGGAGAGTATGTATGTGGACATAGATGGATGTCCTTCAAGGATGCATCTGCAGTCATCACATATGGGTTGTCCTGCCTCAGGCAGCCCTTCGGACGGCCGGATTCCAAAGTCTGGGTCCGTCGTCGGCTGATGTCGCCCTTTCCCTGACGTCAGATTGCCTGGGGTATAAAAGCGTCAGCCGACGCCATCTTCCTGAGTCTTTCTTGCCGCGTGGTGCCCGAAGCAGAAGCAGTTCGCAAGTGCCGGTTGGCCAGCTCCTGTAATTCAGCTACCGAAGACTTCAAAAGCTAAGTACCCCGTTGGGGACTCTTTCTTGCCTCGGCCGATGTCAGATAAAGTTAATTGCTTAACTTGTGGGAAACAAATACCTCATAAAGATTTCCACTCTTACTGCCTCCCCTGCCTAGGCCCAGACCACGACGTCTCGGCCTGTTCAGCCTGTGCTTCCTTCAACCGACGCACTCTTAGACGTCGGGCAGAGTTTGCAGAGGAATTTTTTGGGGCTAGTTTTTCATACAATATGCCGTCGGAGACTCCGACTTCACATTTAACAAAGAAACGGAAGGACAAGGACCGACACACGCGGGCCGCGGTTTCGGCTGAAACCACGGCCAGGCCTACCGTGAGTGTCTCGGTCGAAACCGAGTCCTTGGTACTTCCGACCCCCGAAACCGCTCAACCAACAACCTCGGCCCCGGAGGCCCCTGCTGAGTCGGTTATTGAATTTCCTTCAGAAACTGGTGTCTTGGAAACTTCCAACACCATTCCTCTAGACAAAACTACACCAGCACGTGGTGCAGCTAGGCCTCCTGCATCCATGTCCATAAAGGCATTCACCAGGGCTAAAGCTGCTAAACACACAAAAGCTATGCCTTCCAGGGTTATTCCTCAGGGACCCACTACAAGTTCACAGATTCTAACCTTAGCAGAGGACCTTATTTCCTTAATTAGGGGCTCCCAACCCCATCCGGACAGGGGCTTTCAACCTCCTCTAGACAAAAGGCCCAGGGTTGAGCCCTCTGATCCCCACTCCTCAGAGGAGGCCTCTGATGGCTCTGCTCTCTCGGACTACCAGGAGGAGGCTTTTTCGGCCTATGAGGACTCTGATGCAGAGGAATCTATCCCCTCGGCCTCCACTCCTGAAGAACTATCCTTCGGGGAGGCCCTTCACACTATGAGAGAGCAATTCAAATGGCAGGGCCAGGAATTTTCTGATTCCAGGAAAAGATTAAGAACTTTTCTGCATTTACCTCAGCATAGACCTTTGGCTATTCCTCCTGTTTTGAATGTCATTGATGATGTGTACTCTGAGTCTAGCATAACCCCTGACACTCTTCCTCCGGCCCCTGTCAAACCCGATAGGTACTACAGGGTCCCGGACTCGCATCATTTTCTTTACAAGGCCCACTCTGCTGATCCAGAAACTATTTCCCAGGGCCCTAAAGGGGTTGCAGCTGCCACATCTAAAAATCCACTCCCCTCTGAAAGGGAGTCCAGGGCTTTAGAGAGATGGGGTAAAAAGTGTATACTTCTGCTACTCTTTCTATGAGGGCATTAAATTGTCAATTTCATATGATACAGTACCAAGAGTATTTGTTAGATGAATTGCATAAGAAACTGTCTTCACCTGAACCCCTAGATCGCAAATCACTTCAGGATCTGGTACATAACTCCCAGCAGGTTAGCAACCATTTCTTGCAGTGTGGTTATGATGCATTGGAAGCTTCATGTAGGTCAGCTATGACAGGTGCAGTCATACGTAGGCATGCTTGGCTGAAGGAACAATCTCTGCCAGACCATGTTAAAGCTAAGCTTCTGGATGCTCCACTGGAAAAGCAGAAGTTATTTGGCTCCACTGCTCGGGAGGTCTTAAAGAAATTTGAGGAAAAGGCAAAATCTGTACAAACAGTCAAAGATTTTCTACAAGTCCAACCACCAAGATTCAGCAGAAATTGGCCTACCAAGAATTGGTCCTTTCCGGACACAGAAAGATTTCAGAGAGGCAAGAACAGGCATGCCAGAGGTAGAGGGCAGGCTAGAGGCTCCTACAGAGGATGTCAATGGCAGCCTCCCAACCAGAGAGGTAGTGCAGGACCTACAACTGCTGCACAAGGACAGACTCAATGACTTTGCGTTGACTCTGCCAACCAGGGCTCAATTAGAAGCACCTTTGGGTGGAAAACTTTCTTTATTCTCAAAATTGGCACAGTATTACAAGAGACAAATGGACACTGCAAATAATAGACAAAAGGATACAGGTTCCATTTTCACACATTGCCAAAAAGAAAAGGCATGCCAAACCTGCCACCAAATCAAAGGGCAGAGGCTTTGGAACAAATCTCCTACTTAATGCAAATGAAAGCTATAGAAAAGGTTCCTCTTTCAGAACAAGGCCAAGGATTTTATTCCAGACTATTCCTTGTTCCAAGAAAAGAAAATCAATGGAGGCCTATTCTCAACTTGTCCGCACTGAATACTTATCTCATTGTGCCAAAATTCAAAATGCTGACTCTACAGCAACTCCTTCCCATGCTGGGCAAGGGGTCTTGGCTGGTGACTCTAGACCTCAAGGAGGCATACCTGCATGTCCCTATCAGACAAAGTTGCAGAAGACACCTCAGATTTCTTGCAGGTTCAGAGCATTATCAATTCTCAGCATTGCCCTTTGGCTTAACTACTGCACCCAGAGTATTCACGAAATGCCTGGCATCAGTAATTGCACACTGCAGACTTCAGGGGATTCAAATATATCCATATCTGGACGACTGCCTTATACAGGCGGACAGCCAACAAACTTTGGTAAAGGACTTGAATTATGCCATACACCTACTGCAGGCCTTGGGATATACAGTCAACATTCACAAATCAAGACTTGTTCCATCCCAAAGAATAACTTTTATGGGTTTCGGATCTAGACACAACCACCCAAATGGCTTTTCTCACAGAAGAAAAACAAAGACAACTACCGGATTACTTCAAGAATCTGATGAGACCAACTCAGCTGACTGCAAGGAAAATCCTGCAGGCCCTGAGTTACATGGCATCTTGCATTCTTCTGATTCCACAAGCAAGGCTGCATATGAGGAAACTACAGTGGTAGCTAATGAGTTTATGGACAGCACAGTCACAGCTTAGAAACATTGATCCCACTCATTCCATGCCTCCAAAAGGAATTTCTGTGGTGGGCTCAAGCAAGCCAGTCAAACAGGGGTCTGCCCTTCAACAAACCAATAGCCAGCCAAACCATTACAACTGACGCTTCAGACCATGGTTGGGGAGCACACATGGAGGGCAGATGTATTCAAGGACTATGGTCACAAAAGGAGCTACGCATGCACA
>NC_056743.1:89877513-89897513 GCF_019279795.1 Protopterus annectens
AGGGCCCCCTGCGATTGGCAAGGTAGAATATGAATATGCACGTCTGTACTTAATGATTGGCCAGTTCTATCTATTGAACTCTTGAGTTGTGTACAGCCAGCCTGTACATGTAAATGAGCAATGGGCTAATGCATATTAGATTGTATGTAATTGGATGAAAGCACCTATCTGATAAAGCTGGTATTTGGAAAAGGCAAAAGGATTCTCTGCAATATTATTTCACTTTGAAATTATCTTTTATTAGTAAAAATTTATAACCTGGATTGTAGCCCAGTATCCACAAGGTGTTTGCAGTATTTTGAAAAAAAAATTTAGGATGCCATCTGGTTGTACTGGCTACAGCACAGTCTTTTTCTGAAAACTAACCCTTTCCTTGTAAGATAGCCCCCCCCCCCCCCCCGAGGAATAGACTTTGAGACCAACTCTATAGGCCATTTAAAAAGTTGCCTACATTGGTTTTGTTTGGTTTCAGTTCTTTAATAGGTGAGATAATTTAACTATAGATCTGCATACCATTTTTTTGTAGAACCTAAAGTTTGACATAGTTGAGTTTGGCACACTGGTCTTCAAAGGGAACCTATAATCAACAAAAAAGGACAAAAATACTCTACATTTTGAGATAATGAGTTGGAAATTTTTTTTTTCCATATGTGGTCCAGATATCTCAGGTAGAAAACCAATATATTTGCACAGTTGAATTGATTGTGTGGCACACTGTTTAGAAAAAGCTGTAGATCAATTCTGAAGAACCTGAGCCAGTTTGGCCATGCCAAACAAATGGCTTTAATCTTTTTGATGTTTAATAACAGACTTAAACAGTCAAGAATGAGCCGAAAACCTGTGCAAGTAGATGAATTGGAGATCCACGTAAATGTATCACAAGCATAAAACAGGGCAGGCATGTTGGGAAATGTGGTCTTGAAATATTTAGTGACTATAGTAAAAAGCATGGGACCAAGAGCAGTGTTTGTGGAACTCCTAGTTTGATCTGCCGAGAGAGTGGGGAGAAAAAAATATCCCATCTTAACCAGGAATGAACCGATTGATAACTTTGCATCTTTTTGGGACAGGTAGGTGCGAGTCTTTACCTTCTGTGCTTTGTTAGGCGAAAGAGAAATGGTTACAGCTCTTAGTTGAAATGTAAATACTGAATTTTCCATTATGCATGTTAAGGATTTTTTTTGGTTTGTTAGTGTGTGGCAGTAAAATACTACGACCCTTTCCGAAACAGTGCTCTGAGTTGAGAGGATCAAATGAATTGAAGTTTAAGGCGAGTTCAGATGACATTGACCTTTTCACAAGTTTTTGAGAGAGAGAGAACAGAAGAAAAACAGAACAGTAAGAGGGTGAGTAGCAAAGGGTTCCCTGGACTGAGGGGGAGCTACATTCATGGTTGGTTTCCTGGACTGAGGAGAGCTACATTTGTGGATGCTTCCCAGAAAAGGGTATCATAGTTAAGGGATACCTTGATATACTGCAGTGGTTTAGCAGATAATGTACCATGAGATTCTAAGTCTGATATTCACTTTCATGCTGTATACTTTTCAAATGGTAAACTGAAACATGCCTCTCAACCTGTTAGAGCAAGAAATCTGGACAAAGCCGTAAATAAAAGTGGGACAAAGGCCCAAAAAGAGGGGCAATTTTTAAATATTGTCCTTACAAACTTAGAAAGTTGAGAGAATAACAGGTTTTGCATTAGCATGGATTTTCTGAAGGGTATGAATTCTGAAACTCAAATGTCATGTTCTAACTTCAGTCTTTAATGATTTGCCACCAATTTGCCAGAAAAAACAACATTTTTTGAAAAATGGACAAAAATATGAGGCAAAAATCTGGACATTCTACAAAAATCTGTACAGTTGAAAGGTATGAACTGAAATGTAATTTTTTTTTCAAATCTTTCTGCAAATGAGAATATTTTCCCTTAGTGATTGAGGCAATAGGTTGAAAGTTTGAAATGAGAAAGTTCTGAAATGGTTACAGTTAAAAAAATCTCACAATTCTTCAAACATTTTTTTGAGAGACTTTTATGATTTCTGTTTAATTTTTCAAAATACTTAGAAATTTTAATGCCATGACAGAAATCAACCCTAGTTTTAATTTTGGTAGAGGAATGCAAATCGGGATCCTTTTTTATATTGCGCCTTTCTTTTAGTATATCCACTACTCTTGAGTTTTATAGATCTGTTTCTTTTCTGTATTGCTCAACAAAGAAAACTTACTTTACAGTCCTCTTAATCTGTGTTTCAGTAGTGGTATTCCGTTCCTCCAATGCCTTATATGTTAGTTTAGCTGGACAATAATGCATTCTGTTCCACTCTTTTTTTCATTTATTGATTGTTCCACTTCATGTATTAGTTGATTTGATCTAACATTCTCACATTTGAGGCCTGTTTTTTGTTATGCGTATTATTGTTATTGTATCTATCCTTTTATATTAAGTCGTGCTTCCCTTTAATTCTCTATTGTATTCTGTTTCACTCTACATAACCATATGTTGGTTTTTGACTTGTTTCCAGAGTTTGGAAATTTTTGTTTTAAGAACAGTTTTCATTACTGATGTCCTGCATTCGTTCTTTTGTCACTTACTGAGCATGTAGTTGTTCAATGAACCAACACACTGGGGCATGTTTACTTATTTGCATCCCGTGTTCCATTTGAAGTGTGTAATTTCTTAGCTGTCCTGTCAGATCAGTGTCAGTTTGCTTCTTTTTTGGATTGTTGAATTGCTTAATTTTCAGTATGTTCCACTTCTGCATTATTATGTTTTTATGTAATATTTACCACATCTAGGTGGGTCTGTGTGTGTATGTATGTACGTATGTGTATGTGTATATATATATATATATATATATATATATATATATATATTTGTTTGTCTGAGTCTACCTAATTTCAACAGTTTCAGCAGATCCAATGTCTACATTCACAATGTCGACTGCAAAACATTGACATGCTACCACACATGCACCAAGCAAAAATCAAAAGTAAAATAAAAGAAAAAAAACATTTTTTTTCAGGGTATAGCCCCTCACACCCTCACCCCCTGCTAATTATTTAGCGCTCACAGTATAGGGAAGGAGCACTTTTCTCAGCCTTGAGAATTGTGTGATCTTGCATATTTCAACCAGATTTTGTCAACTAAACAGATGTTGACCATACAAGGATGTATAATATATTTTATATAGATTATATATGTATTTATTTACATTTAACTGGGTAGTGTCTGACTTGGTTGGGGAAAAAAAAAAACATTTTCAGCGGAGTTCCGGAGAGAAAAGCTCCACAACAAAAAGAACATTGTTAAGGTACAAGCAGTAAACTTAGTTGAAGTAGTACATTGCTAACTATGTAAATGAGCTTAAAAATATTATAGCAACATAAAACAGAAATATAATATAAACATGCATGTTTCAGGCATACAGGAATACATTTTTTTTAACAATATATTTGAGGTACAAAAGTCATGTAGCTTTACAAGGCGAGCCACTTTTGAAAGACCAAAATTGGTCATGTAATTGAGGGAACAAAGATTAATAAAGAAAAGACAGTGGAATAGCCCTATGTGGGATGAGCACTATTTGGGGTCTCGTGTGAGCTGAGTGGGGAAAAAATAGGAAGAATATTAGTTGGGAACAGTACAGGGGCATAGCCAATTATTTAAATAGTCTTTCAGGGAAGTTTTAAATGTGTACAGGTTAGGGTTTTAGTTACCTGCTGAGGAAGGGTTTTCCAATCGTTGTCCATTTTATGGGAGTAGAGGGAGTCTCCGTGATAGTTGTGAGATTGGGTTACTTTTAACATTAGTTTGTTGGATGACCTGAGCAGTCTACAGTTTGTGTTTGGCTGGACTAGGTTTGATAGAGCTAGGCAGTCAGTAGGGTTGAATATGATTTTATGGGCAAGTGAAAGTTGTTTTACTAATAATAGGTTGGGAAGTTCTAGCCAGTTGAACTGTTGGAGAGCAGTGGTATGTTCTGTGGGGTTGGTTGGTGACAAACTTAGCTATCTGTTCTAGCAGGAGTGTCGTTTATTTAGGTCACTTTTTGATAGGTTAGTAAAGACCTTGGAGCAGTATAGGAGGGTGGATAGCAAGTGGGATCTTGGAGTGGCCAATCTAGCTTGTTGTGTAAAACCCTGTATAGAGCACCTAGTTTAGAGTGGATTTTTTTGATGGTCAGGTAGATTTTTATCAAATTTTAATGAGTCCTCTATGGTTACCCTTAGCAGCTTGGTCTGATTGATAGATTTGATTTTTGTACCTTTGTTAAATAGTATGGAGAGGGATTGGGTACTGGGTTTGAAAGATTTATTAGAGAAAATTGAGTTTGGTCTTATTTGGATTTAGGATAAGTTGGTGAGGTACTTATCAGTGTCTTGGAATGATTACATTTTGTGTTTGAGATCTTGTGGGGAGTGGGATGAGCAGATAACGGAGGAGTCATCTTCATATTGGATGACTGTGGCATGTTGGGTGGTAGTATATAGGTTGTTGATAAATATGAAGAGGAGGGGCCCAAATATGGAGCATTGTGGTACCCCTGTGGTGACTGGTAATAGTGGGGAGAGGCTGTTTGCCCATTTAGTGGCCTGTTGTCAGTCGGATAGATAAGTGTGAAACCATGTTGGGTGTGGTATTGAGATTGTAAGTGGCAAGTTTGTTGAGCAGCTGATGGGACACTGTAAAAAGCTTTTGACATATCTAAGAAAATGGCTGAGACAAGTTGTTCATTTTTGAGGTGGTGAACGGTCTCTGTAAAGGTTATGAGGGCTGAGTTAGTACTGCGTTTAGGCCGGAAGCCATGCTGGGTGCTGGAGAGTAGGTTGTTGGTAGTGAGGTGATTCATGAGTTGCTGGTGGGTACATTTCTGTAGAATTTTGGCAAGGGGAATAGAATGGCGATGGGACGGTAGTTAGTTGTGTCTAGATGGGCCGCCCTTATGAAGATGTACGATATGAGAGATTTTCTATAATTTGGGAATGTACTGTTCAGAGAGAGAGCAGTTTATTAGTAATGATATGGGGTAGGCGATGGATGGGGCAGCTAGCTTTAGGTATTAATTTGGAAGTTGGTCGGCAGCTAAGCATCAGGGTTTTAATTTACATAGGAGTTTTTTTATGTACAAAGCTGGAATGGGAATAAAGGAGAAGGAGTTTGCATAATTAGAGGTAGGGGACACTGAGTGGTGATATTGTTTTGTTGTCTAGGAGAGAAGTGATAGAGTTGATGAGGTGGGAATTGAATTGAGACTAAGGGCACAGAGGAGTTAGTGAGGGGGTCAGGGGTAGGGGTTTTACTGTGGTTAAGGAGGTTGATATTCTGCCAGAATTTTTATGGATCGTGCTGGTATTTTTGTTGGCAGGTGATGAAATAAGTTCTTTTATCCTTAATGATGTTTTTCTTGGCATGGTTTCTAAGTTGTTTGTAAGGGGTGAGATCATGGTTATTCTTGATCATATGATGTAGTGACCAGGCATTATCTCTTTATTTCATTAGTAGTTTTGTTTCTTTAGAAAGCCATGGTAGCTGTTTTTTTGGCGAATTTTTCTGAGGGGAGCAAGATTATTTAGTATTTCAAGGAATTTGTTATTGAAGTATTCTACAGCTAGGTCTAGTTGCAGGTTTTTTATTTGGGACCAATTGTAGTTTTGTAGTAGTAAATTGAAGGTGTCGGTGGAGAAATATATTTTGCTACAGGTGTATTTGTACGAGATGCTGGTTTGGATATGTGTTTTCTTCCTAACTAGAAATGTAAGGGCATGGCCACTTAGTGTGACTGGTAGACAGCCTGCCTAGTACCCGTGGTTTGGTTTGTTGGTTAAAATCCAGTCTACAAGTGATTTTTATGGGAGTTCTTGTTGATGCATGTGGGGTAGTTAATAATTTGGGTGCAATTGTATACGTTTATAAATGAGGTAGGGGCGTCTGAGGAGCAAGGAGAGCCAGTCTAGGTTGAAATCACCTGGAATGATGGTTTCTTGGGATAGAGAAAACGATGACCAGGATAGGAGGGATTCTATGTTGTGCAGGTTATTGCCTGGTGGTAGAGAACTGTAATGTTAATGGATTTGTGAGGATTAATTTGGAGGCGAGTGATAAGGATTCAGCATGAGAGATGCCTGGTAGGGAACAGTTTAATTTTTCTAGATTAAGTGATTCTTTAAACATAGTTGCTACACCCCCACCATGTTTATCTTGTCCTGTCTTACAATAATGTAACAATTTGTAATAATTTCAGAGTCTTTGATGTGGGACTTTAACCAGGTTTCAGTTATGACTGCAGTGTCTGGGGAGTAGGAGGCAAGGGTGGCATGGAATTCAGGTAATTTGTTTGCAAGGCTACTGAGATTAAAGCATGTAATGAGAAGGTCAGAGTTACTGTTAATAAGTAAAGATATATAGGTAGTGGGTGTCTGTGAGATTATGGGTGGCTGTGGAGGAACAGGAGCTTGGGGTAATGGGTAGGATACATGGGAGGTACATATGGGCCCAGGATTGGGATGGATATGTGATTGGAGTTTTATCTTTGTTAGAGAGTACAAAATAAGGTGCTTTAGTTTGTTTATAAGTTGGTTGTATCTGTAGGACAACTGAGTGTTGGTGTATTCTATATATCTTGAAGGGAGGACATTAGTATTAAATCTAGGGGTAAGTTTTGGTGATGATATAAGGGTTGCTTGGGAGGTGTGGTGAGGTGTATGTCAGTGTTTGAGATGGGTGCTTGGAGAGTTCAAAGTTGTGGGGGTTGGTAGCATAGTAAGCAAGGAGAAGGATGCTTGATGATAGTGTTGTAGAGCAAGTAGTTTTGGCCTTACATTCTGATTGGAGAGTGGGTGCGGAATCAGGAAGTGAGGTGTAGGTGAGGAATCAGGAAGTGAGATGTAGGAAAGTAAAGTGCAGTATGGTATTGTGAGAAGTTGAGTCTAGGTGGGGTTAGTGGGGATGGAGTTGTGTGTGAGAGTTGGAGGGGTGTGGTTAGCTGAGGCAGGAGGGATATGTATTGGCGAATTGTACAGGAGGTGCGGTTAGCTTAGGTATAAAGGAAGTGAGATAGGGTAGTGGAGTGGAGCTTGCCTGAGCGAAGTGGGCTGGCCTTGGGTAGGAGTGAATCAGACAAAAAAAATCACTCGATCCACAGACTGGTTGTAGGTATGTCTGTTTGGAGAAAGGGTACCTATATATATGTGTATGTGTGTGTGTGTGTGTATATATATATATATATATATATATATATATATATATATATATATATATATATATATGTTTTTATAATCAGTAAAAAGAAAATGAAAACTCCAGCAAAACTAGCCTTCCACTGAGTGACCTCCAACACCTCTTTTATCAGAGGCACATGGGATATATGCAAATGATCCTTATGAACATCAGGTGTTTCAGCTAATTGGCGATTCTGAATGCCCATGACTTGTTTTGTCGTTTTAATGGACAATTTCAGGCCAATAAAGCCAAACCCCACTAGTGGAAGGTCTAGCTTTGCTGGAGTTTTCATTTTGTTTTTACTGATTGGTTTTTCAGTGACCTCCTCACTCATTGTTTTAGTTTGTTGTTTGGGATATTTTTGCAGTGACCCTAATGATAATGGACATCAGCTGGGTATAACAGCCCTGTGTTTCTAATGCTTAGTCAAACACTGCTTGTGTTGTGCTGATGAGGTCATACGGCCGAAATATGCATATCCACAGCTAGAGGGGTTTGGCTTTATTGGCCTTAAATTGTCCATTAAAATGACAAAGCAAGTCATAAGTGTGTGTGTTAGATGTATTTGAAGTTGCCTTAAGCATATCATTTACTGTAGTTTAGTATGTAACACAGCACATTAAATCCCACTTCTTTTCTCAGTTCTGTGCTTCACCTATTTGGGTTATAAAAATTTGCTGCATCTTCCTTGTCTGATAATACTTCTTATTACATTGCAGCTTTCTCTAGCTCTCAGCCACTGTTGCTTTGTCGCCTCTCTGTTTTATTTTAGCTTCATCGAGGATCTTAAATTATTATCCATTGTTTTTTTTTTTTTAATCTTTTGGGAAGAATTTTGTTTGAGTTTGCATGTGTATTTGTTTACCTCTCTTGGGGTCTTGCTGATTATTCTGTTTTGGGAATTCTAAAATTACTGTATGCTAACATTTTTATTTTATTTAAGGTGGGATATGATGTAGTTTTCATTCATTGCTCAACTGATGGGTATATGATCCAAACTGCTACTTCTACTATATCTTCAGATCAAAGCTCTTGTGCTCCTCCCTGTACCCATAATGCCCCACCAACCTAACGTAACCCAGATCTCATTTGCCATTTAGCTACGGACACATCTCCCTTGATTAACTGTACATTTTACAAGTTTTTGAGTGTTATCATATTCTTAGTAATTCTCGTTAGTAACCTTGCCAGTACCTTCCTGTCTAAAATTCTTTTTTTCTCCTACTCTGCTCTTTAGAGTATTTCTTGTTTACCATTATTAGTAGTTATCTTTTTCTATCCTTTTATATTAAAAATAAAAAAAAGTGAAGTAGTTTTTGTAGTATTGTTTCTTTACGTAGCTTAGGCCAGTATGGCAGACAAACCTACCAGCTTAAAAAAATACATCAGCTGTGAGCATAAAATACCAAACTCTAGATGTCCACAGGGAATGCGTATATTGTTTAGGAGCCAAACATTTAGATGTGGACTGCTCCATTTGCTCTGGGTTCAACTCTAGGGCTGTCACAGACATGAGAAATAAATTGGTCTCGAAGGGTCTTCTACCTTCCACTTCTCCTGTTTCATTTGGGGTGCAAACCCTCTCAAAGAAAACTGGTAAGGGAAGCCTGATTCTGCTCCCAAAGATGAGGAATTTTTTTAAGAGGTAGCTGGATCCCACATCATCATCAGCTCCTTCAGTGGAGATTCCTTCTAAAATATCAAGACAATCTGATCTGACCACCTCTGATCGGTCTACTTCAAAATCACTGCAGATCCAATCACTGCTTCCCCTACCAGAACCGATATCCTCTAGGCTCCCTTCACCCTTTTTGAAGCAATCACCCCATAGACACTCTACCTCCATTCTCCACGTCTTTTTCTCAGGCCTTCCAGGAGTTTGTCTGAGGCTGACTGGGATAAAATGATGAGTAAATTCTTCAGTGCTCAAAAGATGGGGGCACTCCTGTCTGTCATTGATCAGTGAGCCGACCTGTGACCAATTCCCATTTGGTCTCCTTCTCTGATCCAGCCTAATGTTTCAGAGCTCTTGCATCTGAGACCCTTAGAGGGTATACTCATTGGATCTGCATAGTCTGTTCTTTGACTTTGGTTACTTCCGTGAGTTGTGTGGCTCCCGACCTTTTTCAACCAGAGGATTCATAAAGCTGAAGCATCTGCACCAGATCCAGGGCACGAGTTGATTCTGAAGCTATCCATGATGTCCTTGCCCCTCAGGCCTGTGGCACTGGATAGCTAGAGTCTGACTCCTTCCTCCAGCAGAGTGCTTGCAGGGTTACACGACTTGACAGTTCAGGAAATATTGGCTCTCTTGCCATTAGCTTTGGTTTCCTCCAGGCACTCTGCATTCAAGATTGTGGAGCGGGCCTTCTCTTTACTTGCATAAAGGACATCCCTGCTCCTCTTGTATCAGAAAACTTTGCTTTGTTTGGCTGTTTGCTGTGAGCCTTGTTTTTTTGTTCCACTGGGACAGCCAGCCCTATCAAGTCTTCAGTTGGTCCCTCAGGACTCCCCCCATCTCTTCTGATACCTCTCTAGACCACCTAGCTGATGAGGTCCATCAGAAGAGAAATGTGTAAAAGAAGATCCGTAGATGCCCCTTGGGAATCTCTTATGGAGGACACTGATTTAGATGGGGAAGAGTCACCCAGATCTCCACCTGAAGACATCTCATTTAAAGACATTCAGGACCTCTTAAAACAGAAAGGTGGTTGGTTTTCCAGTACCCTTTCCCAAGAGGATTCTGTTCCTGGAGGCATTTGGGTTTGGCCTGGCTACGTCTTTGGTAACTCCCCCAGCTGACAAATGTATAATTTCCATTTCTAACTGGGCATGGAAGGCACCGGATACTGTAGAACTAATCTTAAAATGTCAAGACAAAATTTTAGCCACTCCCAAGGAGAGGACACACTGGGTCATGGGGCTCCCAGCTGATGTCATGGTGGCAGCCACCAAGAAAGAGCTTACAGAGCAAAGCTGTTATGTCCCTCCCCATAACAGATAGTCCAGGACCTTGGACAGATTTAAGTGCATGTATGGTTCAGTGACTTTTGCTGCATGGTCGTTGAATTACCTGGCACATTTTGTAAGATTACAAAAATATGTGACTAAAGAATTCTCCAAATGTTTTTCTGGGTCCATGTTTCCATGAGTCTGATCTCCCTTGCAGTGGAAGTACCTCATGGGTGGCGGGTTCAAGCATGGCCTTTAAGAGAGATGCCTGGATGTGACTTTGCAGAGCCCTATAAGTCTTCATTCATCAGTGCTGCCTTTGATGGATCTTCCTTATTTGGTCCTAAAGTGAAGGGCACACTGTCCAGATGTAGGCAAGAAGGAAAGACCCTCTCTGCCGTAGGGATAACATTTTCTACCCCTCAAAACACATTTTTCCTGGAATTGATGAGGTAGAAATATGTGGTTTCATAAATCCCAAGAACCTTTTCAAAACTCGTGAGCAGATAGTTGTCCCAGGGGCAGAGGGAGGAACTCGAACAGAAGACGCTGCCCACACTGCAGAGGTGGCCTACAGAATCAGGGTTTCCAGTACTCCTCCTTGGACAAACCCCATCACCCTGTCAAACTCATGAATAGGGGCTCAACTGCTCCTTCTGGAGGCAGTTGGGGAGCGGTAGCCTTTACAACAAAGAGCCTGTCTCTCCCTAATAAAAGATTCCTGGGTTCAGATAATTATATCCAGTGGTTATATTTGTACCATTTCCAACTAGGCAAAAATAACTCCCCTTACCTTCTTGGCGATGCAACTGTTGTGCTTCAGGACCTGACCCAAACTCCATTTGAACATTCAGCCAGGTCGTATCTAAAATTTTTATTTTGAAACCATTTTTCTACTTGTCACCACATGAGCTAGATGAGTATTTGAACTCCAGGCTCTATTCTCCAAATCTCTGTACCTTGTTTTCCATAAAGACAGGCTGTCCTTAAGGACTAACCTGTTTTGTTTGCCTAAGGTAGCTTCCGAGTCCAACATTAACCAGGTCATTAACCTCCCAGTTTTCTTACCAGAGTTTTCAAGTAAGGGCAAGAACATGCTGCTGCTTTAGGTTATGCACATACAACATCACTTTTATCTCCATAGAACCAAGGATTTCAGAAAAATGGACCAGTTGTTTCTCTTTCATTCCTAACAGATTGGGCAAGCCAGTTTCCAAAGTTCCACTGGCCAAATGGTTAATCTGTTGTCTCTTTCCTCTGTAGTAAGAGAGGATTATCTTTGCCTAAGCACGCTAGAGCTCAGTCCACAGGGTCTGTGGTGTCTCATCAGCTTTTTGGTCAAGAGCTTCCATAGAAGACATTTGAGCAGTTGCAACTTGGACTAATACTTAGTTCTATTACTCATTACAAATTGGATTTGGTTTCCAGGAACAGAGCTGTCTTTTGCTTTGTGGTATTCAGGAATACCCTTCCATGTGGGACACCCAAGGTTGAACTAGTTGGGGAATCTGTCCCTTTAGTTGAATGAATGAAAATGACAACATCCGACTAAAAAGTTATGTACTCACCATAATGTTCCATCTGTGCTGTTCATTTTCATTCTTCCTCAACGTCATGTCCACCTGCCTCCTTCCTTTTGCTATTGGAAAGACCTAAGATTATTTCTCTGGGAACTGCTCTTCCTTGAGATCCAGCTCTTTCTTATTCTGTCCTTTATTATTTCCTTTAAGATATTGTTCCTTTATTGCTAAAGGAAGCAAACTTGATCCAAAGTATATTAGGTTGGCTGGGCGTTATGGGTAAAGGGAGGAGCTTGAGGTTTTGTATCCAAAGATCTGGCAGAAGTGGCCAAGTTGGATCCAAGTAACCCAAAAAGTGGTGCAAAAAGAAAAACAAGCCAAAAACCACACCACTAGGGTTTCCTAACTCCCGTTTTATTTAACACAAATTGTTAAGCACTTTCATCAATCCAAGCTGATTTCATCAGAACAATTATTTGCAGATATGTCAGCATCTGGAAATGATACTGTGGCTGTTTCATTTTTCGGAACCAGGACACCATTATCACATTTGCATGAATGAGCGAAGCTGCTTTATTTCTGCAATTCTTTCTTTTTTAATTTGTGCTTATGTTTAGTGTATGTAAACCAATGTTTTGTGCAGTACCTTTCACCACACATTTATTAAACATAAGCACAAATTAAAAAAGACAAAGAATTGCAGAAATAAAGCAGCTATGCTCATTCATGCAGATGTGGCAATGGTGTCCTGGTTCTGAAAAATGAAACAGCCATAGTATAATTTCCAGATGCTGACATATCTGCAAATAATTGTTCTGATGAAGTCAGCTTGGATTGATGAAAGCGCTTAACAGTTTGTGTTAAATAAAACTGTGTGGAGTCCAGAAACCCTGATGGCGTGTTTTTTCAAGTTGGATCCAAGTAAGATCCGAGACCCATCAGTTGAGAATAAATGAAAATGAACAATAAAGATAGAATGTTGTGGTGAGTACACAGCTCTTTATAAGGACAGTGTGATCCATGTTGACTTTTTCAGGCGTAACCTGGGAGCACTGTCTAGTTGGATGACTTGCATGGTAGGCGAATGGAGGCTGATTGAATGCTAACTTTACTGTAGAACTCGTGACACTGATTATTTTTTAAACTTTTTGCAAAGGGCCAGTTTTTGTGTTGCATTCTGGTCATCAAGATCATGGCATAGCACGTGGCAAGACTTCTGTCATTGTTATCAGAGTGTACAATAATTGTTTTACCAGCCTTGTATCTAGTGATAATCCTTTGAGTTTTATTTCTTTGTTTTCCTTTTTTTTATTCTCCCCAAATATTTAGGGTTTCTGATACCATGGATAATAAAATTTCAAAACCTCAGGATTGCTTCATTTTTTGATGTTTGCCAAGAGTCCTCTTCTCAGCATCCACAGTGTCCCAGGAGTAATCTCCTTTGGTTCATATCATGTTTAATATTTTAGTGTGATTGGAATTTTTTTTTAGCCCTGTTGCTCCTACTACTATAGGAACTGTCTGGTCTAGATGTCTTTATTTCATTTTGCTCTAGTTTATGTTTGCATCTCTTGCATATACCTCAACTGTTGATAATGTCCTGATGTTTCCCTCATTTTTGGTCTATCCCTTGTTAGGTTTGTGTTTTTTAGCAAATCTTTGAGGATTACAATCCACAGTGTAACATTCTTGCTTAAACTGCCAGTAACAATCAAGGGTGTACTTTAAAATCCACATGTTTGAGTAGATGTTATTGTGTGCTGTTGCTCCTGCATTTGTTGCATTTGCTACCTTTCCGCTGTTTCAAGCATTTCTTTTGATTTATATTTTGTTTGGGTGTTCACTTATTTTTAAAGAAGTGAATGCCTGTTTTTAATTTTTGTTGACTTGTTGGTGATTTAGTGGATTGACTGCTTAAACTGCCAGTAGCAGTCAGGAGTGCACTTTAAAATCTGCCACTTCACAAATGGATGATGTGTGTTCCTGCACCTGCATTTGCTGTCTTTTAGCTGTTCCAAGCATTTCTTTTGTTTTAATTATTTTTTTTTGGTTACTCTCACCTATCTTTTTAAAAGATTTGGAAAACACCATTTTTAATTTTTGTTGACTTTCTGGTGGTCTAGAGGACCGACTGTTTAACAATAATGGTCAAGCGTATACTTTACAATATGCTTGTTAGTGAATAGATGCAAGTCGAGAGTCTTACACCTAAGCAAAGACGTGCTCTGCACATCTTTGCTTGATTAAAGTGATTATTGAAGTATTGAAGTAATGGATAGTTTGTAAGTATGAGTTCAAGTTAAACATATTGGTGGTTGTTACTAGGAATTTTTTGGTGTCCATTATCTAGACATTGTGATTTTTCATTAGAGTTTACATTTTAGTGAGTTAAATTGCAAGTTAAATGTTCTTTCTGATGTTACTTATTAGACAGTTGAGTTGTGAAGGGATAACCTTATTGCTTAATGCTGTTTTATTTATGACAGCTTGACGACAGAAATGTGGCATATTTCAATGACCAAAGTTGCTTTCCACTTCCATTAGTCTTGTCCTGACAGAACAGTTTACAGTCTTACTTGACTGCTAAATCTGAATACAAGAGATTCTTTTACTCTGTTATGGTTAATCCATCTACCCAGAACCCTTTTTCCCAATTTTGCACATGGGGTTGGGGTTTCACTTCAACAGTGACAATCTAGATTCAAGATTTATACTTTTGGGTGGCTAGCCCTGCTGTGATAGTTCTCCCACAGCAAACGCTTGCATGCACACTCACAACTATGGCCAGTTTAGTGGCCAGTCTACCTACTGCGTGTCTTTTGAATGTAATGTCTTATTTAAGTATTACAGTGACTCATAGTTTTATGTACGTATATTTAGTATAGCTGGTGGCAAAGATCAAGAAGTCAAAACCAATAGTTGAAGGGAATAAACAGACTTGTTTATAATTCTGTTAAAAATGGATAACTTAAATTATGTTGATGATTTAATCAATTGCAAATTGCATGAGATCTAGAGTTTGGAGCTTCCTTATATCCTTGTTAATTAGGTCCATGATGATGTGCTCCATAGCCTTACATTTCAGACTTGTCAGGCTAATGGGGCTATAATTCCCGGGGTCTGTAGTCGTGCCCTCTATGGATTGGGATGACTGTAGCATTGCGCCATTTGGTAGGGACAAAGCCTGAGGTGTGGCTGTGATTGAACAGGGCAAACAAATGTGGTGCCAGTTCACTTTATAGTTCATGTAGAACACATCCAGGGATATTGTCAGGTCCCGTGGAAGGTGTATTCTTGGCCTTGGATAGTGCAGCTTTAAATTGTGCTGCAGTAATGCTGAGTGCCTGGCATTCCTCTGGTATTGTGATTGGTTCTTTAGTGGGGGAGAGAGGGATAAAGTTGGCACTGAATCTGTCGGCCAGTGTGTTGGTAATAACTGTTGGCTCAGTATAGGCGGTACCATTGTGCAGTAACTCATAACAAACCTGAGTAATGCCGTGGAGATTCTTGATATAACTTTAGAAGGCTTTGTGGTTGTTTTTAGTGTCTACCGCAGTTCTGCCTTCATAGCTGGCTAGAGGTTTTGATGAGGGATCTCAACTTTTTGTTGAGGCTAATAAGGGAGTTTTTCCAGTCTTGGGACTTCACCTTTTTCTGCAACAGTTTCTTCTTTCTGTTGTAGAGTTTATTAATGGCAGGGGACCACTAGATTGGTTTCCTTTTTTTGGAGGAGAGTGTCTTGATTCTGTTGGATATGGCTAGTTTCATGCATTTATGTATGTGTTCGTACAGTGCATTGATGTACGATTCAGCAGTCATGCATCTATTTTCCATGGACATGGGTGCCGTGAAGTTAGCCACCTCTGTTTTTAGGAGCCCAAAGTCAGCTTTGGAGAAGTTTTTCTTGGTGGTTACCTTTGTAGGGAGTGTGGGTGAGATGTGGATTTCCATGGTGATTAGTTTGTGGTCAGATCTAACCAGGGAGGAATTTACTATTGGTGTAGCACATTGGTTGCCCATGTTAGTAATAACCAGGTCAAGGATGTTGCTTCCTCTAGTGGGAACACTGCCTCAGAATGCCCAAGTTCACCAGGTTAATAGGAGAAAGCACAGGGAACTAACCTTTAGACATGCCAGGAGGGATGGTCATTTTTATTAAGTAGTGGAGCTGTTTCCTTGTATATTCTTTTACAGAAAAAATGTTACTCAAGGTGTCTGAGTCTGTACAGAGCACTTCCAAACACTTGAGGGGAAACTAATACGTAGACCCTGAAAATTTAAGGATGAAGCATTTAGGCAGATATTCTGAAGTTAGGATGAAATCAAGCAGTACTTACTGAAAAATAGCGTTAGCTTGTCAAGAATGATGAAAAGAGGGGAGTCGCATGAATGGCTACTCCCTGGCCATTTCTAATGTTGGTCTCAGCACAGCTTCACTCTGTTGGGCTACAGTTCTCCTTTGCATCTGTCACCAGAAACAGAAGGTTAACACCAGTCCCAAGAAGAGAAACAGGCCACGGCCTGTTTGGTGATCCACAGTGTTGTCCCAGATAATGCAAAGGTCTGCAGGCTTGTAGCCTTTTTCTGGTAGATGCCTCTAATAGTAACCAGACCAGTCAGATACATTAAGCACTTGCACTCCCCTGGAATCGGCTGGCCGAGAAATTAATTTTATTTTAATTTAAAAAGAAATTATTATTATTATTTTTTTTTTTTTTTAAAGAAAGGGCATTCCTGTTTAAGAACGGCCTTTGCATCCCGTTTTAGGCGCCGGAACCATAGGGCAAGGAGGAGGGAAGCACCCTCCCACTTTTACAGCTGCAAGACCTGACTCATGCATGTGCCGCACGCTACGTAATTTAAAACACAAAAAGTGCACGGGGAAAAAAAAAAACAATCGCATCAGTTCCTGGTAGCCACACTGTCAACTCCCACGTGCCGGTAAGCTCCATTTCATTTAATTTCTATATGCATTGCAGACTGAGCTGTGCTCCATTTCATTTCCTTATGCAGAGCTGTGCTCCGTTTCATTTAAGGGGTGTAACCTCTGTTTCATTTCATTTTTAAATGCATCTAAAAGTGTATGTTATGAAAGTGCAGGCAAAGTACTTATTTCGGTACTTTTCTGTTGTCAGGGCAACAGTTCTAATGAGCTCACAGTGATCGCTGCTAATTTTCTGTCTGTTAATTTGCTATGCTTGTACCTTGTGGTTATTTAATACACTGACCATCTGTGAGCTAGCCTTCCTAAAAATTCACCCCCAACAATCCTAAACACTAAAGTGGCCCTATAATCAGTTTAGATGTGAGGTTAATTTTATAAAAGACTAAACTGCGGCCTGAGCAATTCTATAGTGCCGAATATGTAGTTGCCTCTTCTCATCCTATCACTGCTTTACTTTTGCTTTAAGTTGCTGCACTGCTTGGTATGCCTTATGTGATTTATTACTAACTCCTGTGATTCTTTTCTTATGTAAGTATCGGTAACTCCTGTAATAACAAGTTAAACGCATGACGTGTTAATGTTTTTCAATTGCTCTATGTTGTTGTACGTTTATTCATGTGCACGTACGTTCCACTTCTTGATGCATTGCATTTTCTTGCACTGAGGTTGAGGTGGGTGTGAGAGAGAGAGTGATATGCCCTAGTTAGAAGTTAGCAGGTGGATTTTATTTTCAAGTGTATGTTCAAGGAATTGTGAGCTTCAAGGGAAGAGAAATTTATTGCTGCTCATGCTAAACCTACTTAAAATGTGCAACTGTTTTGTTCAGCAAATGGTATCACTATTGTGGTATAGAATTTTTAAAGCAGCACAGCAGGTAGCATACTTGCATCTTGATACAGAAGGCTATAGGTTCTACTCCCACAACATGTAGATTTGTATTTTAAGAAGGTGTGGAGTGCTACAGTCCTGAGTGTGTCCTTTGTATGAGATGGTTAATAACTATGGACTTGTTTTTCAACTTGCCACCCATTCCCTATTGCAATATACCAGCTTACCATTTTTAATATAACGTAGGCAATTTATTCTTCAAGGGCAGCAGGCATTGAATTTGTAGATTAAACACTGAAATATAAAGTTGTTTTCTAGCAACAACCTCTTCACTGGTTTCAGATCTCTTTAATGTGGAATTATTCAGATGACTTTTACTTCTGCAAAGATTCTGCATGTTAATTGATATTGTTGGATTGTATGACAGAAGTTTGAGTGGAGTGGCCCTTTATGGTTGAAATGTTTTGAATTGGGCAGGTTGTCATTATTGGTTCATATGATTTGTTTCACTGTATAAAGGAAAAAATGTTCAGAACTATAAATTTAAAACACGCTCCAACAAGTGGTGCTGTATTATACAAGGGATATAATTCAATTATTATATAGTATAATTAATGCAGTCAGGAAGGTGAATCAAATAACTTTTGCATGGTTCTAAAAATGTTTGCAAGGAGCCTATGATTTGAAAACAGCCCAAAGGTAAACTTACCCTGCCACTGGCCAGATGCATTTTCTTTGAATGCGGGTTTCAATGTTTCAGTGAATGTGGGTTTCAAAGGTAGAGAAGTTTTAATGCCAAGTATGTTTTCATTGTGACTATTGTTTTATTTAGGGTTAGTAAATGTCATTCAATGTTTGTGCTATAAAATCTGAAATAAAAGTTGTGAATGAAATCCAAATATCTGTAATCATTGTAGAAGTAAAGCATAAAACAGTATGCACACTGAGATTTGAACAGTGTCTATGACAAATGGGGAGAAATAGCCAAGTAATGGGACACTGGAATGGCTGCGTGAGTGGGGGTGGGGCTGAGTGGGCAGGGACAACAGAGGGGGTGGGGCTGCATGGGTGGGGCTTGGGTTTGCAACTCCCTGCAAAAAATCCTACGGGCTCCCTTGGAATCGGTGCACTCTGCTCCTACTTTCACCAGAATCGGAATATAAGCACAGATTGCAAGTTGTTACCTATAAAGCATCACCATCAACTAGTTATACAGACCTAGAAAATACTGTACCTCAGTTGACATAAGTGTAAGATTGATGCAACCACTGGTAAGGGAGTAGAAACTATGAAAGATCCTGAGATCTTAATATCAGGTGATTCTGTGCTTAAGGATTAAAGCTCCTGAATGTTAGATTACCTCCATGGTTACTTGATGGAAAAAACAATTTCAACTTAATTCTTATTCATGTAGAAACTAATTATCTGGAAAATATACCTCTGAATCATATGAAGAATGTATTGCATATTGTATAATTATTGGAACAAAAATCTGT
The DNA here is from genome assembly GCF_019279795.1 of Protopterus annectens. Taxonomy (NCBI): domain Eukaryota; kingdom Metazoa; phylum Chordata; order Ceratodontiformes; family Protopteridae; genus Protopterus; species Protopterus annectens. The sequence continues at coordinate 89,896,474 of NC_056743.1, forward strand.
AGAAATTATATTAAATGAAATAATTTTCTCACTCAAATGGAACAAGTATTTATTTACCAAAGGGAGTTTGTTCAGTTTTTAGCTGGGGCAGTACAGTGTATAGTGTTAATTTGATTAAACCATGGGAATATAGAATCTACAATGTATGTATGTGTACTAGAGGTTTGTTTGTTCTGAGCCCATATGTGGCAGAATATATTGTTGGAAATGTTTCTGAATCAGTCAAGCCTTTTTCGGACCTCTAATAAGGATAGGTTAGAAATGCCTATAAAAGATCTAATTACTCTGTGAAAGTGTTCTTTTGCAATTTGCAAAGTGTTGGTAACAAATTAAACATGTTATTGTATGTTGAATGTTATCATTTGATTGTGATAGTTGAGTCATGGAATTTGGCCAAGTTGAGTTTTCCTGGATGTTAATCTAATTGTGGAGCTTTTCTCCCCGGGCCTCCACTGAAAATAGATCTGTGTCCAGTTGGACTATCCCAGTAAACCAATGTAAAATAAAAATAAATAAATGACTATCTGAGGGAGCATTCAGGAGAAAGTGTGTTAATACTGGTACAAAAAACATTCCTTCTAAGTTAGTATTTGAAAATAAGCAACTGGAAATTCCGGTGATAAACCCACATAGCACTTGTGAAATGTTTTGGGTTGTGACTTGTTTTTGAACCCCAGATGTGGATAAGTACTATACATATGAATTTTTAGAACACCTTGATAATTCTATCTCTATAATATTCTCCTATTGGGTGGTTTCATTACCCAGATATAAACTGAGACGCTTACACATGTATTATTTTATTCAGTCAGCAGTTCCTAGATATTGTACATTTTTAGGATCTAAAGCAAATTGTTAAAGAAAGCACTTCGTGTGACAGAAAACTTAATTTGGTATTAATTAGTAATAGTGGATTACTTTCTAAGGTAGAAATGGTAGAAACTGGTGCACTGTTAGGAAGGCCAGACTACAACTCCATTAGTTTTATGTTAGAAATGTGCAAGTTTTATGACAGAGGTAGGAAATATAATTACTGTACT
>NC_056743.1:89925013-89962825 GCF_019279795.1 Protopterus annectens
CAGTTCGGCTTTAAGGGCAGATCATGCCTACTAAACCTGGTTGACTACTTCGAGACAGTTACCAAGGCCATAGACGAGGGAAAGGTGGTTCACACAGCCTACCTTGATCTCGCCAAGGCGTTCGACACCATTCCTCACTCTGGTATTATAGAAAAACTCACCAGCCAGAACATAAACCCCTACGTCACAAGATGGGTTGCCAACTGGCTTACAGACAGAACTCGCACTGTAAGAATAGCGGGCTCCAGGTGTGACTCTAAACCAGTCACAAGTGGTGTCCTGCAAGGCTCGGTTCTGGGACCCCTACTGTTCGGAATATATTTCTCAGAAGTTCAAGCAAACACAGGAGGACTATGGCTAACCAAGTTCACCGATGACTGCAAACTGGGAGCCATAATTGAGACTCTGGCTGACACGGACATCCTCCAAAAAGGCCTTACTGAGACAGACACCTGGTGTCAAAGTCATGGCCTCAAGCTAAATGCCAAAAAATGCATAGTCATCCCCTTTGGGGAAAACAAAACACCCACGAATTACCACTTAGGCAGCAGCCCCCTTAATACAGAAGAGGTAATAAGAGATCTGGGGACCCAGGTAGGTAGTAATCTCTCCTTTGACAATCATATTGCCAAAGTAGTTAGGAAATCCTTCTATGTGGCCCATCTAATTACTAAGGGGTTTGCATCTAGAAATTGAGGTTATAGTGCCCCTCTACTCGTCACTCATCAGACCCATCATAGAGTACAATGCCCCATTTGGGATGTACTTCACAAGACACTTCCCCAACAGCTTGAAAGACCACAAAAGCACCTCACCAAGAGGATTACTGGCCTCAAACATATGTCCTATGCAGCCCGACTGAAAAAACTCTGGCTGTACTCAGTGGTATATCGCTTACTCCGAGGTGATCGCTGCCTGACTTACAAAGCCATGTCCAACTCAGAATTGATGGACATGCTCCACCTAAAGAAATCCAAGTCACAGCGAGCCACGCGCTCTAGTGAGCTAAACCTCGCCACAACAATAAATAGAACATGCTGGAGGGATAGATTCCTATCACAGAGACTCCCCATGCTTTGGAACAAAATACCTAACTACATTAGGCAGAGCCCCTCACTAACACTCTTCAAGAGAAGCCTGGATGGGTAACAGAAAATATACACCAATGGGATCACTTCATTGGCTCTGCTTGACAGAGGCTCAGTTAATTAATCAATGGGGCGGCGAAAGCTGACACACTCTGGCTAGGCTTATAAATGCCCTTGGGCCGGTAGCCTAGTACCTACCTATGTATGAACAAGTGGTTTAGTGTTTGAAATACTTCTGGAACTTAGTTTTAAAACACAAGTTCTGTGGTTAACACCTGTAACATTTTTTTTTTAACAGATTGACAGGCACCACCAAAGCAAGGATTCCATTTTCTTCAGAGATGGAATGCGAAGGATAGACTTTGTTCTTTCATATGTTGATGATCCAAGTAAAGAAGGGGAAAAAAAAGTGGTGAGTACAATGTTGATTTTTTCCCCTTGTGTTTCATTTTTTAATTGTACATTTTTGTATACGTTTATTCAAAGATTATTTCACTTCTGTTTAAGATGCTGAAGTAAAGGTGTGTTAAGGATATTAACTGGTTTATTGTCTTACCTACAAATAACAGGAATACAAAGTCACAGAAGTCATTGGCAGTCTGCTGTCAAATCAGTGTAAGTTAAAGATGCAAGTGGATGAGCACATTTAGAAATTTAATTTGTATGGGATGTTGGTTCTCAAAGCCTATCATTTAAGTTTTAGTTCTACCGGTGAAAAACTTGAGAGAGACAAAGTAGTTATGGTTTTATTTATTTATTTTATTTTTTATTTATTTATGGACGTATGATTTCTTGGATAGACCACCTGGGTAGGAGCCCATTTGCAGTGGAGTGTTGGACAGAAAAGCTCCAAAGTATTACAAACATTTTAAGAAAAATAATTTTTACAGTCTTTAAAAACAAATGCTGTTTGTACTGAGCTGAACTGAGGTAGGCTACCAGCCAGAATTCTGAGCTGAGATACCAGACTGTATGCTTCTGAGCTTCCCCAAAACCATAAGCTACCTGTTTTTTTTTTTTTTTTTTTTTTGCTTAATTGTAGTATTTACTGCATTTTTTATCTGCCACCTACTTTAGTACACAGTATTTAAATACAGTATTAAACTGCACTGTTGTATTGCAATTGTGTCTTACTGTGCCTGTTGAATCATATTTTATTACTGCTGTCACTGTTTACAGAGCTCTTTTTTGCTATTTTCACAGTTTAAGTATTTGCTGGTATTTTTCACTGTTACAAAGCAATGTGTTCTGCTTGTTCTGGTTTTCCTGACGAGCAGTGTTAAAATAACTGATTTGTTTGCCGTTTAAAACATTCTTTAGAGTCTCCTAGCTGTTTTTCTGCTCTTTAAAACATTTTTAGCACCTCACTGCCATTTTTCTGCTGTGTTAAACATTCTCTAGTGTTTTCCGCTGAAACTGGAGTAGCTAGTAGCTGTAGCATAGTCTAGATACAGGATGTTCATCGTGCATACAGCTGCAGTCATAACAGATGGGTTTTCCTGCCGTCAGGCGGGTCCTCGGTCAGCCGAATTCCGAAGTCTAGGTCCGGCATCGGATGTCGTTGCTTCTTCCCTGACGTCAGTGCGACAGGAGTATAAAAGAACCAGCCGACGCCATTTTCTTCAGTCTTTCTTGCCGCGCGGTGCCTGAAGCAGAAGCAGTTCGCAAGTGCCGGTCGGCCAGCTCTTGAGATTACAAATATTATTCAACAGAAGACTTCTTGAAAGCCAAGTACCCCGTTGGGGAAACTTTTCTTGCCTCAGACAAAGTTAATAATTGCATTTCATGTGGGAAGCAAATAACGCATAAGGATTTCCATTCCCTCTGCATTCCTTGCTTAGGCCCAGACCACGGCATCTCGGCCTGTCGTTTTTGTGCTACATTCAACAGACGCACTATTAAGTGTCGGGCGGAGTTTGCCCAACACTATTTTGGCAAAATGTTTAATTACATTATGTCATCTGATACTCGGACTCCAGTTTTGGGTAAAAGATGCAAAGACCGACATCCGAGGTCCGCGACTTCTACCGACACCACGCTAAAGCAGACTACAGGTGCTCCGGTTTTCAGCGAGGTGCCTACGCAGCCCCTGACTACCGATGACACTTCATTAGCGGTGTCTTCTGTGCCTGAGGTCGCAGGCTCTTCGGCCCACACCCCGACCACAGATACCGAAGCCACTCTTGGCGGGGAAACTCAGAGTTTAGACAGGCCTGCCACCTCTCAAGGTGTCTTCAGGCCACCTTCTTCTTTTTCCATTAAGGCTTTCACTAAATCTAAAGCACCATGCATACTAAAAGACAAGCTCCACAGGGCCCCTCTCAAGGCCCCATGCCTAAAAAGCAGATGCTCAAATTGGCTGAGGACTTGATTACTCTTATCAGGGGTTCCCACCCCCCCTCGGACAAAAGGCCTAGAGTGGAGGAAGAATACCCTTCCTCGGACCAGGCCTCCATTACTTCAGAACCTTCTGAGGACCAGGAACATTCATACTCCCCTTTTGAAGATTCTGATGCAGAGGAGTCCATTCCCTCTGTCTCCCCCCCTGAGGATTACTCTTTTGGGGAAACCTTGCATACCTTGAGGGAACATTTCCACTGGGAAGGCCAAGAGTACTCAGACTCCAGGAAAAGGCTCAGGGATTTCCTCTTGCTCCCTCAGCACAGGCCACTGGCTATACCTCCTGTCTTAGACCTACTAGATGATGTGTATTCAGAGGCCAGCCTTAACCCAGATTCTTTACCTCCAGCTCCAGTCAAGCCTGACAGGTATTACCGGGTTCCTGATTCACACCAATTCCTATACAAAAGCTATGCGGCTGACCCAGAAACTGTTTCACAGGGTCCCAAGGGAATTAAGGCCTCCACTGCCAAAAATCTATTACCTTCAGAGAGAGATTCCAGGGCTTTAGAAAGGTGGGGGAAAAAGGTATACACCTCTGCCACCTTAACCATGAGGGCATTAAACTGTCAGTTCCATATGTTAAAGTATCAACAGTTTTTGTTATCTCAGTTGAAAAGCAAAATGTCACAACCTGAACAACCAGACTTGAAGGAGTTGCAGGATTTGTTGCATAGTGCAGAGCAAGTGGGTAAACATACCTTGCAATGTGATTTTGATGCTTTAGAGGCCTCGTGTAGAGCTGCTGTTACAGGATCAGTCCTACGTAGACATGCTTGTCTCAAAGAGCAAACCTTACCAGATCATGTCAAAGCTAAATTACTAGATGCACCTCTTCAAAAAGATGTATTGTTTGGTGTTAAAGCTGAGGAGGTATTAAAAAAAATGGAGGAAAAGGCAAAATTAATGCAAACAATAAAAGATTTCCTATAGGTACAACCTCCACGTTTCAGTAGAAATTGGCCTTCATAAAATTGGTCCTTTCCAGCCACGGACAGACCCCAAAGAGGTAGATACAGGCGCCCGAGGGGTAGAGGGCAATCTCAAGGATCTTTTAGAGGCAGACAATGGCAAGCACCTACACCAAGAGGTGGTGAGGATAGTTCACAGCCATTCAGAAAGCAGAACCAATGACTTTCCCCTTTACATGCCAAGCAAGGCTCAAATGGCAGCACCTTTAGGCGGAAAACTGGCATTATTTTCGAAAAATTGGCATATTGTCACAAAAGGCAAATGGATCCTGGACATTATAGACAGAGGCTACAGATTCCACTTTCACACCCTTCCAAAAATGAAAGGCATGCCAAACCTGCCACACAATCAAAGGGCAGAGGCACAAAAACAAATTTCAGATCTCATGGACATGAAAGCTATTCAAGAGGTACCTGCACAAGAACAGGGTCAAGGTTTTTATTCCAGACTATTCCTGGTACCAAGGAAGGGCAAAGATTGGAGACCTATTTTGGACCTATCCATCCTAAACACATATTTACATGTACCAAAATTCAAGATGCTCACATTACAGCAGCTTCTTCCCATGCTGGGCAAGGAGTCTTGGCTGGTAACATTGGACCTCAAGGAGGCATACCTGCATGTCCCAATCCGACAAGATTACAGAAGATACCTCAGATTTCTTACAGGTTCAACCCATTATCAATTCTCTGCATTGCCCTTTGGCTTATCTACTGCGCCCAGAGTATTCACGAAATGCCTGGCATCAGTAATTGCCTTCTGCAGACGTCAAGGGATACAAATATACCCATATTTGGACGACTGCCTGATCCAAGCGGACAGCAAACACATACTTCTGAAACACCTGGCGTTTGTAATAATGTTGTGGAATTCTCTGGGATACACAGTCAACAAAAAGAAATCGAGACTAATGCCCTCTCAAACAATTTTCCTGGGTGCCAGCTTGAATACAAACACCCAGATGGCCTACCTCACGCCAGAGAAACAAGGGCAACTAACTCAATACTTCAGAAAACTGGCAACCTTCACCAGGCTAACTGCAAGGAAAATCCCGCAGGCTCTGGGATTTATGGCATCTTGCATCCTGCTAATCCCATGTGCAAAGCTGCATATGAGGAAACTTCAGTGGTACCTAAAAAAAACTTATGGTCTCAACACAGCCACAGTTTGGAAACAATTATACCACTGATTCCATGTCTTCAAAAGGAATTCCTGTGGTGGGTTCAAGCATGCCAAAGAAACATAGGTCTCCCATTCTGCAAGCCTCAAGCAAATCAAGTCATCACAACAGACGCCTCGGACTACGCCTGGGGGGCGCACATGACAGATCGGTGCATTCAGGGCAAATGGTCAGAAAAAGAAAAGCACCTACACATCAATCAAAAGGAAATGCTAGCAGTAATAAATGCTATTATGGCTTTCAAAGACCTACTGCATCCAGGCCAGCTATTGATAAGGACAGACAACACCACAGTGATGTGGTACATAAACAAACAGGGAGGAACCCATTCATATCCCCTATGCAGGCTAGCCATGTCTCTTTGGAACATGGCTCTGGAATTACAAATCCAACTTCAAGCACAGTTCCTGCCAAGCGAGGAAAACACACTGGCAGACAACTTGAGCAGAAATATGACAGATCCACAGGAATGGAAGTTGCATCCTGAAGTTTTTACAAAGATAATTCAAGCATGGGGAAGGCCAGACATAGATCTCTTTGCCACCCACAGAAATTACCAATTGACAAAATTCTGCTCAAGGACCTTTCATCCACAGGCCTGGAAAGTGGACGCACTCTCTTTCAGTTGGACAAGAATGACAGTTTATGCCTTTCCACCTCTTCCTCTGCTGCCCAAAGTTCTACTAAAAGCTAGAGCAGACAGACCAAAGATGATTCTCATTGCTCCAGACTGGCCAAGACAACACTGGTACCCACTCCTGAGGAGCCTGATGCATTCCCCACCATGGATCCTGCCTCTAATGCCTCTTCTATTGACTCAGCACAACTTCAAAACTCTTCACAGTCAGCTGAAAACACTCAATCTAGCCGCATGGAGGATTCCTTAAATTCACAACAGACCCTACTCTCCAAGGAGGTGCAGGATGTTATTTTGGAGGTCAGAAGGCCTTCTACTAGAATAAACTACTCCGCAAAATGGAAACAGTTTTGTGCCTGGAATCAGAAAAAGGGTCAGAATCCTGGAATACTGAATTTACCTCAAATATTACAGTACCTAGCTGAGATGCTCCTCCTCCATCAAAATCCATGCCTCAGCCATTTCTGCAGAATACAACACTGATCCTCTTTATTCTCTCACCCTCTCTTAAAGCAGTTCCTCAGAGGGGCTAAGAATATAAGACCCCCAAGGAAGCAACCAGTTCCTGCTTTGGGACCTCAATTTCATTCTAGAAAAACTGACCCTGCCTCCTTTTGAGCCAGCTGCTTCAACAGAACTGCAATATTTGTCATGGAAAACAGCCTTCCTTCTGGCTATCACCTCAGCACTCAGGGTTTTGGAACTACAAGCCCTCATGGCTGTGCAGCCTTTCATAATTTTCCATCAGGACAGAGTTTCCTTACGAACCAATCCTTCCTTTATGCCAAAGGTAGTATCCAGGGTAGCCTTAAATCAGGCTATCCACTTGCCTACCTTTTACCCTAATCCACAAAACAAAGGGGAGAGACTACTACATTCCTTGGACATTCACAGACAGCTCCGTTATTATTTGGACAGAACAAAGCCTTTCAGAAAATCAGAGCAACTCTGTGTCCTATGCTACAGGTGCTCAAGGGAAGCCTATTTCCAAACAGACAATCTCAATGCATACGCGTTTGTTACTCATTTCATGGTAAAACTGTACCTACAAGGCATCAGATCTCACTCCACAAGGGCCACAGCTACCTCTGCAGCTTTTCTCAGGGGGGTTCCTACCAAAGATATTTTGGAAGCAGCCACTTGGAGTTCTGTACATACTTTTTCAAAGCACGATCACCTACCATTATACTCCAAATCTAGAGCGGGCTTTGCCACTGCAGTCTTGCAGGGCATCCTGGCTCCTCCTAGTTCCACTTAGTGCCTACCACCCCTTTTTTAGCTTTGGGATTCTACCCATCTGTTATGACTGCAGCTGTATGCACGATGAACATAGTACAGTTTTGTGCCTACCAGAAATGTAGATGTTCGAGTGCTAATACAGCTGCGGTCCAGGTTTCCCTCCCTCCTTCCCCTCTTAGGACAGGCCTAATGGCCAACACCTCCTCATACCACCTCATTGGGGTATTCTTTTATGGTGTATTTGCTTGCAACTACTGTTTTTTGATTATATTGCATTCCATTATAACATAAATTTATGTTTTGCCTTCCTTCTGGGGGCACCTGACATCTGGGGCAAGAAAAACTGAAGAAAATGGCGTTGGCTGTTTTTTTTATACCCCTGTCGCACTGACGTCAGGGAAGAAGCGACGACATCCGACGCCGGACCTAGACTTTGGAATTCGGCTGACCGAGGACCCGCCTGACGGCAGGAAAACCCATCTGTTATGACTGCAGCTGTATTAGCACTCAAACATCTACATTTATGGTAGGTACAAAACTGTACTTTTGCTGCATCTGGGTCTATATGTAGTGGTTGTTCTGAGCATGTCTTCCTGGCCGTCTTGGATTGGAGGGGCCTTTCTGCACTCTAGTGAGAGGATTGTGCTGATAGGAACCCGTTTCATGAAGGGTGGTTGATCTAGGGCTTGGAGTAGGCATCCTCATTCATCCATTTGAACCTCAGATTTTGGTATTTAAGCCCTGAGTTTGAGCAGGTTTCTGCCCGTTTCCGCATTGCACAGCACCTTGCAATTGTGTGCCATAGCTGACAGATGAATTTGACAGTTTTTTTTTTCTTAGATACAGCTGTAGCACATTAGTGTAGTCCTCATCCTTAGTACTGTTCAGATGAAAGTACTACTACTAGTGAGGTGTGAACTGTTAAACCACCAGCAAAAAAAAAAAAAAAAACGCAGAAATATCCATCCACTGAGCACTTCCTTGATCAGTTCTAAACCCCCCCCCCCTTTGTGATAGCAGTTCTTCAATGTAGCATTGTGGACAGTTGGACTACCCTTGCTTCTTCTGCCAACCTTGTTGACGTGGGTCTCCAGGGACAGTGTGGCAATTGTCTCGTGTATACTGACAACCCTGTACTAATAATTCACTCTAGTATAGAGTGCGAGAGATGTATCTACACCAAGAATCTTGAAACCATGCTGTCTTGCACTTGAAACAGTAACACTGAAGATGGTGTCAATCCATCCACCACTAGTCATGTACATAGTACCACTACTCATACACAAATGCCAGAGACCGCCAAAACACGAGACTGCTATAACTGTTAGTAGTATTAGTATAAACAAAAAAAAAATGATTGGTTTCAGTAATTGACTTAGTTTTTGATGTCATTCAAAGAGGATCCAGTTTCTATCAGCCTGGGAAGTCATGGTTGACAAACCTTGCTGCTTTGCCAGAGACTGTTTGCACCTGGCACCATTAAGCTTTCAGCTGTTGCAAAGGCTCTTGCCTCCCCCATATTGCCTTTGTTTTGTTTTTTTTTGGCAAGATCTCAAAAACTTAGCGATGTGAAATTTGTGAAATTTGCCATTTATAACAAAGTAAGGGTCATGCTGCTAAATGCTAGGAGCTTAAACAAAAAACTGCACACACCGGAAGCCGTTCTATCACTGGAAGATGTTGATATCTCTGTAGTCATAAAAACCTGGTTCAAGGCCTCAGAGAGTACCCCAGCCTTGCAAGGCTACAATACCTTCCACACCTTCAGTCCCCAAAACGAGTATGTGAGAACCAAAGGAGACAGTGTTTCTATCTAAATGAGATAGAAGTTCACCTTCCGTCGCGTTAGACTGGTCAACTCCATGGAGTTAATCCAAGTTCAGGTTACTGTGGGTAAGACCCCCATTCAAGTCCTAGCCAGTTATAGATCCCCTCCATGGGTCATGTGGACAAAGCCTACTTGACCAAAATGGTGTCAATGTATATATTCCCAAACACTGATTATAGAGGATTTCAATTATCCCACCATCAACTGGGAAACCTACTCTTGCCGTAAGTCACTAGTGCAAAAGTTCCTTGACTGTAACTCAGATGTCCTGTTACAAGTTGTTCATACCCTGACAAGAGGAAGAAACATTCAAGATCTGGGCCTCACCAACATGAAAAACAGATGCACTGCAGCAACTGTTGGACCCTCAGTAGTTACCACAAATCACCTTCTTGCTAGCACCAACACCAGAACTCACAAAGGGTGAAGTCAGACTAAATAACTTCAAGTCAAACTACAACCTGGTAGGGAAAGGTATAAATGCATTCCAAGCCCTGCCCAAGCTGGAAGTGGTAACTACACCGAAGCTTACACTAAAGCCCCGTACAATCACCTGCTTAATTCTATAGAATCTGCTGTACCAGAAAGAATCAAAGCCAAAGCCCCAAGTAAAAACAAGCCGCCATAGTGGACATCCAGCATCAACAAATTTGTCCAAGAAAACAAAGGCAAGGCCCCAACAATGGAAAAGCACCCTCCTCAGCCTCAACAGGCAAATAAGACAACCTGTCAAATCCTCCAAGGACACCTTTGAGAAAAACTTAGCAAGCACAGCCAAGGATATAACCATAAGGCCTTTTACAGCTACGTACGTAGCTTACAAGGTAGGACCCAAGCATGTGCAGAACTAGTGACGATCACACGCACTTACCCCACAGAGTTAACAAAGCTGCTAGTGTATATGTTTGGTGAAGATTTCATTCCCTTATCCCCTCCAAACTTATCACAAAGCTAGTAAATCGGTTTGTAGAGAAGTTATAGGAAAGTTAGTTTAGTACAAACAGGAAGTGCAGTATGAAGTGAGAGAAAAGCAGGCTTATGGAATATTTAGAGAGAAAGCCAGGGGTGAGATATTGCTACTAGTAAGGAAGTGAGTCAAGAAGGGAGAACAAGGAGATACAAGGTATGAAAAGGTATCTTTCCAAATTTAGGGTATAGTTTATCCTGGTGTTGAGCAAGAACAGAGCCAGCTTTTGGTTAAGTCTTTCAGAATAGTTTTGAAAGATGGGAGGGGAGGGTATTTATCTGATGGTTTGAGATGAGGAGTTCCAGGCTTTAGCAACATGGTTAGCCTACAGGCAATGCATAGCAGATTTGATTGGTTTGTGGACAGACAGGAGCATCATTAAAACCAAAAGGAAGACTAGCTGTGTTAGGCAAATAAGTTGGTGAGGAAACCTTGTTAATATGTCTTGTATTGTAGTTTTTGCTGTTTTAGATCACCTTATACCTTGTTAGCCTCTTTTTATATTTCTTATGTTAATCACAGACTTGGCACTGAGTTCAGGGAAGCTTTTCTTATTTGCCCACTGAGTAGTGGTTCAAAATAGATGAAATAATGATTCGATTCCCACCAAGTTATTTTTCTTGTATACTCATTTGGTGAGAGTAGAGAGATCAGCTGTTTAAAATGCTTTTGAATATAATTTTAATTTTGGGGAATGATCCATACAAGTTCTGGGTAAAGAAATAGGATGGAGCAGATGGATCTGGAAGTGACTGTTCATGTAGTAATTTATATGTGAAGGAAATGGTAATGAAGTTTGTAACCACCATGTTTAGACTGAGTAACATGGAACTGTCATGTAAATGCATCCACATGTGTGACGGGGAAAAAAGACTGCAACACAATGTGTGTGTGTGTCTGTGTAAAAATGTATTTGGTTTAGTATGCAAGTATTTACTTGTCACCCTTCTACCTGCACTGTCAAACGTTTATCACCATTCTGCCAAGTACATCTAGTAAGCAAGCTCTGATATGCAAAACACGTTGGACACCTTAAAGGAACCTACATCTTACAGGCTTATAAACGTATTGCACGGAAATGTTTTTTTCAAGACTTTAAACACTTTGGAGTATATTTAGAGCCTGTTCCCAGTAGTCTGCAGGCAGGGTTCCATTGAAAATTAACAGCAAACATAGGTAGTCACTGTGAGTAAAGGTCGAGAAAGTGCAAAGACACAAGGTAAGCAGCAAACAACAAACTTGACCACCATGGCTGGAACGTACAAACTTTTTAATATAAATGGTAGAAGCCAATAAAAGCAGGTAAGCATTGATCACTGCTGATAGCCACTTCTTCAGAACTTAACATCAGTGAAAGTGCTTCAATACTTAAAATATGAACTAACCAATCAAAAAAAAAAATCATGCCTTCCTAGAAAAAGTCAGGTAACCTGAATTCATTCATAAAACCCAATCAGAAAAACTTCATTCAAAAAGAGGAAGCAAACAGAATCAATGCCTCAAGCCATGTGCTTGCAAGACTGGTTTGATAGTGTCATTCAAACCAAGAAGCACGTCCGCTTTTAGTAAAATACCCATCTGAGCTTAATACATTTCATGACATTTTTGGCATCACTGTCTCTCTATTGGTTCATTTAATAATCTCTAAAACAGTAAATTTTAAAACAATGTGCAGGGCCAAAGTCTGTAGCATGTCTAGCTAAGGCATTCGTACATTTCTTATTCCGATGTTCCTTGTATGTTCAAGTACTTGGTCTTTCAGCATCCGATTGTTTTTTCCGACATAAAAACTATTGCATCTTTGACACTAGGCATAATAAATTTTTAAACATTTACAGTCAGTATAAAGAACACATCTCGTTCTACTCTATGAATATCAGAAGTGTACTTAACAAAACTAGCGAATTCCATGCTTGGGTCGCTCACCATAATCCTGATATAATTACCCTAACAGAAACATGGCTGAACCCACATGTCTCTGTTAGAGACATTCTTCCCCCAGGGTATAATGTACTGCTCCTTGATCGCCAGAAGAAAAAAGGTGGAGTAGCCATCATCTATTCTAACCACCTAAACCTCACTTGTCTAAAAGAACCAATCCCACCTTTCTCTCCCGCTGAAATCCTTGCAGTGAACGTTAAAATTAGCAATTTCTCAACCATTACTGTAGTAGCCATCTATATTTCACCAGCAGAAAATATTCCTCTACTCAAAACCTCTCTATCTCACTGGACACTATTCAAATGGAACATTTCTCCTTTGTGATGATATAAATTGGCTAGCTTTCAGTGATCCCAACTCTTCCTCCTCCTCCATTAACCTATATGGGTTCGCACAATTAGTAACTGAACCTACCCACTGCACTAACTCACAAATCCCGAGTAGTCTAATTGACTGGATACTAGTATCTGACCCTACCTTATAACCCAGATACCTTACCAAATTCCCTCAGCGATCACTCTCCAATAAAAGTCACTAGATTTGCTCTCCATTTCACCATGTTACACAAATATATAACCTTTCTTAAGCAATCCAGCTTCTGCCCTGGCACCTTTAAGACTCTTCTCTCTAGGATAAACTGGAGTCGCCTAAATGAGCTTATCCTGGACGAAGCTGTCCAGTCATTTAACTCTATCTTTCTTAATATACTAAACTGTTTTGCTCCTCTCCGGACTCCCAGAATAAAAGCTTAAAGATCCCCATGGCTCTCTAGAGCAACCCGCACGCTAATGAGAAAAAGGGACAAGTTATGGAAAACTTGGATGAGATATAAACTCCTTCTTGACCTTGGATGAGATATAAACTCCTTCTTGACCTGCAGAGGTACAAAGAACTCAGGAATCTAACAAAAAAAAATATTGCAAAAGATAAAAATGAATTCTACCATAACCCTCCAACAGCACTGAAGCCAAACCCTAATAAATTCTGGAACTCAGTCAACCAAATACTGCATCCTGGGAACCCTACCTCCCCCAACCCCTATCCAAATAGTACCCCTGAAGAAGCTGCAACTATATTTAACACCTTTATTGATACTGTATCAAAAATGATTGACACAAACCCTCCCCTTCCTAATGATTCAAACCTCACTTTCCCCCCCCTAAATTCTAACTCCTCTAAACCCTTTTATCTTCAACCAGTATCTAGATCTTGTATCAAACTACTCTCAAAATTAAAACCTTGCTCTGCTTCTGCTGATAATATTCCTTCCTACTTTCTTCAGCAAGCAGCAGATACTCTAGTCTTTCCAGTATCTATTCTGATCAACCGCTCTGTCTCGGAGTCTCAAGTTCCATCCATCTGGAAGGAATTTTTCTAGCCATTCCGACACCCCTCTCTAAAGTACTTGAAAAAAATGCATGCATAAACTCTAATGTCTACTGCAAGAAAACCTACTCGCTTCCACTCAGCATGGTTTTCGCCTAAAACACAGTACACATACTGCCCTTATCTCTTTCCCAGGCTTGTGATAACAAACTTGCCTCCTGTTTATTTCTAGACCTTTCTTAAAGCCTTTGATACAGTTTCACACCCTTTACTCCTTTCTAAGCTGTCTAATCTAAATTTCTCTCCTGCTACTGTCTCTTGGTTTTCCGACTCTCTCTGATCGATTTCAGTCAGTGAAATGGCTGTCTGCACCCCCCCCCCCCTGTAAAAATGGGAGTCACCCAAGGATCCATACTGGGCCCATTGCTATTTAATATTTTTACTAATCTACTCTATACCGCTTGCTCTGTCATCTTTTGTGCAATATGCAGATGATTCCAATGTGATCACCATCTCTGACTCTAATTGGCCTCATCTCTACTACCCAGTCAGCTTTTATATCCATGGAAACCTGGCTGTCCAACAACCAACTAATCCTGAATCCCAAAAGAAAAACAAACTCGTACTCTTTCTTCCTAAAACTTTTAACCATCTTAAATGATCTTTCACTATTAGGTCTGTCAGTAATACTCAAATTGTACGTGAAAATAGTACCAAACTATTAGGTGTTACATGGATGATCAACTTAAGTTTGACTTGCACATCAATAGCAGTATCAAAAAGACCCACCAGAAACTGGGTCTTCTATACAGAAACAGTTTCTCACCCCAAATGCTAATGTAACCCTTTCACACACCTGTCTACTACCCAGTCTCTTATATGGTTCTCAAATACTCACTAATCTTAATGCCGCACTCCTAGCAAAACTTAACTCTACCTACAACAAGGTTGCCAGATTCTTTGCCCAACATACTTATAAAACCCATCACTGTCTCACTTAAACACCTAAACTGGCTGGAATTAACTAACGTGCTTCTTCTCTCTCAGCTTCAGACTGTACATTCTATACTGTACCAACCTACCTATTGTCCTAACATATCTTCACTCATATCCTAATACTCTCCAACCAGATCACTCCGTAGCTCAGACCAAGACCTATTAATTGTCAGCAAACCTAGAGCTAAATACGGATGTTAACTTGTATAGCTAGCATCTTACCATCGCCCGGAACAAACTAGATCACTAAATCATTCTAAACAATTCAAAGCTGCTGCTAAAGAATACTTAAAAACTCTTTGGTCCTGCCTCTGTACTGTCTCAACATTTCTAACTCACTTTACTAATAGTCCACAAATATTAACACTCTCCTTCTACACTCTTATAGTTATAATACCTTTCCCCTACAACCTTTGTCTCCCCCCCCCCCCTCTTCCAACCCTGATTTCCTAGTCTTAGCTTAACTTTCCCTCCTTCCTCAATATCCTACCGTAACATTTTCCCTGACATTTTACTAAAATTTCATTTTGTACTAATTTACAAAAGTCTATACTCAACAAATACGTCTCATCCTCATGCCTGATTTCTAAAGATGTCTTGTAACATAATTGCTTGATTGTTATTTAATGCTAATACCTTCCAGTAATAGACTCTGTTAATGCTTTTGTAACATGATGTCCTTCAAGGATGCATCTGCAGTCCTTACAAATGGGTTGTCCTGTCGTCAGGCAGCCCTTCGGTCGGCCGGATTCCAAAGTCTGGGTCTGGCCTCGGCTGGTGTCGCACTTCACCCGACGTCATAGCTGCAGTTATTCGGGTATAAAGGCATCAGCCGACGCCATTTTCCTCAGTCTTTCTTGCTGCGTGGCGCCCGAAGCAGAAGCTGTTCGCAAGTGCCGGTCGGTCAGATCCAGAGATTACTACTACCGAATACTACTAAGACTTCTAAAGCTAAGTACCCGTTGGGGACTCTTTCTTGCCTCAGCCGATGTCAGAGAAAGTGAATAACTGTTTATCTTGTGGGAAACAAATACCTCATAAAGATTTCCACTCCTACTGTATACATTGCTTAGGCCCAGACCATGACGTAGCAGCTTGTCTAGCCTGCGCTTCTTTTAACCGACGGACGCTTAGGCGCCGGTCGGAGTTTGCTGAACAAATTTTCGGCTCTGATTTTGCCTACATTATGCCGTCGGATCCTCCGACTACAAATTTCCAAAACACGAAAAGGACCGACACTCGCGGTCCGCGGTCTCGGCGAAACCGCGATTAAGCAACCGCAGTGTCTCGGTTTCGGCGAAACCGAGCAAGCGGTTCTTTCTCCAGCCGAAACCATGCCTTCTACCGAGGCCTCCTCTAACCTGGCAGAATCTGCTTCTGAAATCCAGCCTTCTGTTGCGGTTTCTCAGGAATTATCAGACACAATTCCCCTGGATGTTTCAACCCCTGCACGTGGAGCTGCTAGGCCTCCTGCAGCCATGTCTATTAAGGCCTTTGCCAGGGCTAAAGCAGCCAAAGCTTCAAAATCTGTGCCTGCCAAACCCCCCTCACACAGGCCCAGCACTAGCTCTCATATGCTATCTTTGGCTGAGGATTTAATTTCTTTAATCCATGGATCCCAGCCTCATCCAGACAGGTCCTCTCTCCCTCCTCCAGAAAAGAGGCCTAGAGCAGAGCCCCCTGAACCAGTATCCACTGATGGTTCCTCTGATGAATCAGAGCATACAGACCTTCCTGAGGCTTCTTATTCTCCTTATGAAGACTCTGATGCTGAAGAGTCCATTCCTTCAGCCTCTCCACCTGAGGAATTTTCCTTTGGGGAAACCTTGCATGCTATGAGGGAACAATTTCAGTGGCAGGGCCAAGATTTCTCAGACTCCAGAAAAAGGCTTAGAACCTTTCTACATTTGCCACAACATAGGCCTTTAGCTATACCTCCAGTTCTTTCTGTTGTAGATGATGCATTTAATGATGCTTGCACTGCTCCTGATTCATTACCTCCGGCTCCTGCTAAGCCCGATAGGTTCTACAGGGTCCCGGACACTCATCACCATTTATACAAGGCTCCTTTTGCATATCCAGAGACCATCGCCCAGGGCCCTAAAGCTGTAGCTGCTACTTCTACTAAAACCCTCTCCCTCTGAAAGGGAATCCAGGTCCTTAGAGATGGGGTAAAAAGTTTACACTTCTGCTACCTTGTCAGCTAGCGCTTTGAACTGCCAATTTCATATGATTCAATATCAAGAGTTTATGCTTGACCAGTTAACTAAAAGCTTTCCTCTGAAGAATCTTTAGATAAA
This sequence comes from Protopterus annectens, assembly GCF_019279795.1. NCBI lineage: Eukaryota > Metazoa > Chordata > Ceratodontiformes > Protopteridae > Protopterus > Protopterus annectens. Next base: position 89,941,888 of record NC_056743.1, read on the forward strand.
AATATGTTCAGGAAATGGTACATAACATACAGCAGGTTAGTAACCATTCTTTAAAATGTGGCTATGATGCACTGGAGGCTTCCTTTAGATCAGCCATGACTGGCACAGTTATCAGGAGACATGCATGGTTGAAAGAACAGGCATTACCAGACCATGTCAAATCAAAGCTTTTGGATGCACCCATGGACAAGGTCAATTTATTTGGTTCCCCTGCTCAGCAGGTGCTAAAAAAGATGGAAGAGAAGGCGAAATCTGTACAAACGGTGAAAGATTTCTTACAGGTTCAATCTCCAAGGTTTAGCAGGAACTGGCCATCCAAGAATTGGTCCTTTCCGGACTCCTCTAAGGCTCAGAGAGGCAGGAATAGGCGTTCAAGAGGCAGAAACCAATCCAGGGGTGCCTACAGGGGACGCCAATGGCAAGGTAACAACCAGCGAGGCACAGACGCAGCCACCACCACTACAACAACTCAATCACAGTGACTTGACAGTGGCACCACCTACCAGGGAACAACTAGAAGCACCCTTAGGCGGAAAACTAACCTTATTCTCAAAAAACTGGCATTGCATCACGAGGGAAAAATGGATTTTGCAAACTATAGACCAAAGTTACAGGTTCCATTTCCATACTCTACCAGGGAAGAGAGGAATGCCAAACCTACCACCTACTCAAAGGACAGAAGCTCTAAAACAAATATCTCAGCTATTAAGAATGAGAGCTGTGGAAAGGGTACCATCTATGGAGCAAGGAAAGGGATTTTACTCCAGACTCTTCCTGGTACCAAGAAAAGAAAACAAATGGAGACCCATTCTAGACTTGTCCGCTTTAAACACACTCCTTATTGTTCCAAAATTCAAAATGCTGACCCTACAGCAGCTTCTTCCCATGCTGGGCAAGGAGTCTTGGCTGGTAACTCTAGATCTCAAGGAGGCATACCTGCACGTCCCCATAAGACCAATTTGCAGAAGATACCTCAGATTTCTTGCAGGATCAGAGCATTATCAATTTTCAGCATTGCCCTTTGGCTTATCTACTGCGCCCAGAGTGTTCACGAAATGCCTGGCATCAGTAATTGCTCATTGCAGACTTCAGGGAATCCAAATTTATCCCTACCTGGACGACTGCCTGATACAAGCGGACAACAAAAGCAAGCTAGCAGAAGACTTACAAAGAGTCATTTACCTGCTGCAAGCCTTGGGATATACAGTCAATATAATAAAGTCAAGGCTGATTCCATCCCAAAGAATAACCTTTCTGGGTGCAGAGCTGGACACATCAAAACAAATGGCATTCCTAACTGCAGAAAAGAAATAGCAACTTCCTCTCTACTTCTTGGCATTAACAAAGCAGAACCACCTAACTGCAAGAAAAGTACTGCAAGCTCTAGGCTTCATGGCATCCTGCATAATTCTGGTCCCGCATGCCAGACTGCATATGAGAAAGCTACAGTGGTACCTAAGGAATTTGTGGTCCCAACACAAGCACAGCCTAGAAACCAAAATCCCAATAATTCCATGCCTGAAACAAGAGTTCCTATGGTGGGCTCAGGCCTGTCAATCAAACACAGGATTGCCCTTCTGCAACAGCCAACCAAGCCAAACCATCACGACAGATGCCTCAGACCTCGGTTGGGGAGCACACATGCAGGGCAAGTGCATACAAGGCTTATGGACTCAAGACCAGCTGCCTACACATAAATCTAAAGGAAATGCTGGCAGTAAAATTGGCAATCCAGTCATTCAGACCATTTCTCCAAGAAGGTCAGTTGATGATAAGGACAGACAACACCACAGTTATGTGGTACATCAACAAACAGGGGGGCACCCATTCATATCCTCTATGCCGGCTGGCACTGGACCTATGGGATGTGGCCCTGAGCTACAACATTCAGTTACAAGCAGTTTTTGTACCGGGAAAAGAAAACATTCTAGCAGACATATTAAGCAGAACAACCACAGATGCCCACGAATGGATGCTTCATCCGGGCATCTTCAAAGCCATCACAAGGGAATGGGGATTACCACAAATAGACTTGTTTGCATCCCCATTCAATCACCAGCTAAAGAAATTCTGCACAAGGATGTACCACCCACTTGCTTGGAAGGTGGACTCCCTATCTTTCATTTGGAAAAACCTGACAGCATATGATTTCCACCACTTCCTTTGATGCACAAGGTGCTTCTGAAGATCAAAGAGGACCGTCCAAGGATCATTCTGATAGCTCCAGACTGGCCAAGACAACATTGGTACCCATTGCTGAGGAGCATGTCTCGGGAACAAATATGGACACTACCCCTGATCCCATTACTGTTAACACAGAACAACTACAACATCCTGCATCCAAACCTGAAAACTCTGCAGCTAACTGCCTGGAACATTACATAACAGCAATTAACCCAAACTTATCCCAAAGAGTTAAAGACATAATCCTGGAGGCGCGCAGACCTTCAACAAGAAAGAATTATGCAGCAAAATGGAAAAGATATCTCATTTGGAGTACTGCAAAGGGAGAAGATGTGACTCTGGTAAACATGGCCAACATCCTGGAGTACTTGGCAGAGCTCTTCCACACAGGCCTGTCCTATTCTTCCATCAAGATACATGCATCAGCTATTTCAGCACAATATAGCTTGGATCCTCCTGTCTTCTCTCATCCCTGCTCAGACAGTTTCTGAGAGGAATTAAAATGTAAAACCTCCCAGGAAACCACCATTGCCAGCATGGGACTTGAACTTTGTGCTAGAAAAATTGACACTTCCTCCTTTCGAACCAGCAGCAACAGCAGAATTACAATACTTATCCTGGAAGACTGCTTTCCTGCTGGCAATAACTTCAGCAAGAAGGGTCTCTGAACTACAGGCATTAATGGCAGTACAACCCTTCCTGATCTTCCATCAAGATAGTGTCCATGAGAACAAATCCTACTTTTATGCCTAAGGTGGTATCCAGAGTGTCATTAAATCAGGCTATCCACCTACCTACATTCTTCCCAAACCCACAGAACAGGGGAGAAAGACTTTTGCATACCTTGGATGTACACAGACAGTTACGCTACTACCTGGACAGGACTAAGTCCAATAGAAAAACTGACCAACTTCTGGTAGCATATGCAACAGGAAAGGAAGGAAAGGAAGGAAAAGCAATTTCAAAACAGACAATCTCCAAATGGATAGGAAATTGCATTAGATTTTGTTACTCCTACCATGGAAAGAAAACTCCAGAGAGCATCAGGCCTCACTCCACAAGGGCTACAGCCACTACCACAGCTTTCTTATGAGGAGTGGCTACCAAGGACATTATAGAGGCTGCTACTTGGACCTCCGTGCATACATTTGCCAAGCATTACAATTTACCTTTATACTCTAGATCCCGAGCAGGTTTTGCCACTGCTGTTTTGCAAGGGATCCTAGCTACACCATAATCACTACTCTTTCCTCCTCCCCTTGTTTAGCTATGGTATTCTACCCATTTGTAAGGACTGCAGATGCATCCTTGAAGGACATAGTACAGTTTTGTACCTACCATAAATGTAGATGTCCGATAGGAATGCATCTGCAGTCAGGATTACCCACCCACCTTCCCCTCTGAGGTACTCCTAGGGTATTTGCCAGCCTTCAGCTAGCTTGGGGGGGATCAATTATGGTGTATTTGTTTGTATATATGTACATACATGCTTTTGTGTTTGCTCTCTACTATTTGGAATCATTGGCATTTATCCAAATTTAGCCTTCCAAGAGGGCACCTGGCATCTGGGGCAAGAAACACTGAGGAAAATGGCGTCGGCTGATGCCTTTATACCCGAATAACTGCAGCTATGACGTCGGGTGAAGTGCGACACCAGCCGAGGCCAGACCCAGACTTTGGAATCCGGCCGACCGAAGGGCTGCCTGATGACAGGACAACCCATTTGTAAGGACTGCAGATGCATTCCTATCGGACATCTACATTTATGGTAGGTACAAAACTGTACTTTTCTGTAACTCTTTGTACTGTATTGTAGAATATGTATTTCTTTGGGGCTTTTCCCCCTAGGTCTCTGCTGAAAAAGGGCTATTCTCAGTTGGACTACTCCCAGTCAACAAAGTTAAAATAAAATAAGTAAAAATCAAAATAAATATGGCAATTCAATGAAGGGTATTCAGTGGAGCTCATGACCCAAATATATTTACATGCTTGACAGGATCGACATGGAAATGTGCCTGTACGATCAGAGGGAACATACCTGACACACTTGGATCATTTATAGCATAATTCTCATTTTAATGATTTTGTTGTTAGAAAATTAGGTACAGGTCTTGGGGCCTTTTTAATCGTTCTGTCAGTCATAAGCCAAAACCCAAAGAAAAAAGCACCAAAGGAACCTTGGATGCTTCCTTTTAATAAAATACAATCATCCAAAATAGTTCATGTTAAGCGCTTTCATCAAAGTAAAATGACCATCAGAACCTGATGAAGTCATTTTACTTTGATGAAAACGCTTAACATGGACTATTTTGGATGATTTTATTTATTTATTTTATTAAAAGGAAGTATTAACGGTTCCTTTGGTGCTACTTTCTTTGGGTTTTGGTATTTTCTGCACCAGCACACCTATTTATTGTTTTTGTCAGTCATAAGCACTAGCCAGTTCTTTCTGATCTCGCATACCACTCCTACATTACTAGAATATGTAAGCACAGTGTGAGGGGTACGGGTAGCAGTCTGTGTAACAAACAGGATACAGATTTATCATGTTCTTTAAAGTATGGTTGTGCATTGGTATTCCTCATCAGACGTACCTCAGTAGACGTTTTGTATACTTCTGCCTATGAATAGCTTCTTGATGTAAAACATTTGGACATCTGATCCAAAGCTTTGTCAGCGCTGCTATCCTTATTGTGGAGCCTCGATGTTCTGAGAAGCTGTCCCTTTAATACATTTTGAGTTACATGTTTAGGATGCATACTTGTCTTGTGTATGATGTCAATTCTCTTGCATGGCAACAGTGACATCCGTGAACTCAATAGAATCCTTAGAGTAATGATGAGTAAATCTTAAAAAGGTCATCGTAGTATGTAAATACTCAATGAAGAGCAAAAGACTATCCGATGTGACTCGCTATACTAAAAGTATATCATCCACAAAGCCTCTGTAATAACTAATATTTTCAGTAAAAGGATTATTTGAATAAATATTCTCATCTTCCTATTATACTAAAACTAAGCATAGGAGTTGGCATAAACCGTGCCCATTGCTACCCCAACACAGCAGATAAAATGCATCTTCAAAGATGAACCCATTATTCTCCAGAATAAGTTCAAGAAGCATACATTTCGACATCACTTTGCTTGTGGAGAGGTCACTACTTCTGGACAAAAATGCTCTAATGCATTCAATACCAAAATCATTTGGGATAACAGTAAAAAGTGAGTTAATGTCAAGGGTAACTAGTAACGATGGTCACCCATCCTCTACTGGAGACAATTGGCTGCATGGTGGGGGCCATTCAAGTTCGTGTGTACCTTTAGGTAAACCATATAAACTAGGTATAAGTGGATGCTCAGTAGAAAAATACTTGTACATATCTAAAGGGATAAGCGCAGTCATGCAAGTCATAGACCTAAAACTCAACTTTATTAATCAAGCCATCCACTTGATGTCTTTGGGGAGGCATATATGTAGTGGCATCTTCTAGCATATGACGCATTTTAGTTATTGCCCATTTGGACGATACCCCTACCTTTGTCTGCTGGACAAATTTCTATACATGGATTCTCATGTAGTGTCCTTAATGCTACGTGTTCACCTAGAGTTGAATTAAAAAAAAAAAACAAAGCTTTGTTCTCATATGCAAAACTATGCTGTAAGCCATTCTCACTAAGATTGGTAAAAACATCAGTGAGGATGTGTGCTTGGGATAAAGGAACCCGGTTTCTTAAAGGGATTCAGTGTAGGTGCTTCTTGCTGAGGAAACAAACTTAAGTTAGCAGCCCTTGCAAACAATTTCAGATCAGTAATTGTATCAGCAGTATTGGTTATCTTGGCTGGTATAAAGGACAGGCCTTTGTCTGATCGTGCAGGCACTTTTCCATGTCGGTCCTGTCAAGCATGTAAATGTTTGGGTCACAAGCTCCATTGAGCACCATTTGTTGAATTGCCATAGTTTTGATTTTTATGCCGATATTAAATGTTTAAACATGGTGTATTATGCCAAATTTCAAGGATGCAATAGTTTTTATGCCAGTAAAAGCAATCTGATGCTGAAAGAGAGAGCACTTGACATTTAGAATAAGAAATCTACGAATGTCGTAGCTAGACTACACATGCTATTGACTTTGGCCCTGCACATAGTTTTAAGTTTACTGTTTCATAGAGTATTAAATGAACCAATAGTGGGGGTGATATCAAAAATGTCACAGAACGTATTGAGCTCAGATGGATTATTTTACCAAAAGTTGACTCACCTCCTGGTTTGAATGACGCACTATCAAACTAGTCTTACAAGCACATGGCTTGAGGCATTGATTTTGTTGACTTCCTCTTTTTGAATGAAGTTTTTTGATTGGGGTTCTATGAATGAATTCAGGTTACCTGATTTGTAATAGGAAGATATGCAATTTGTTTTGCTTTTTGATTAGTTAGTTCATATTTTAAGTATTGAAGCACTTTTATTGATGATATGGCCTGAAGAAGTGGCTGTCAGCACTGAAAGTGCTTGCGTGCTTTTATTGGCTTTTATTCTTTATATTAAAAGTTTGTACGTTCCAGCCATAGTGGTAGTCTGTTTGCTGTTTTCGATTCAAAATTCCAAAGACTGCATTTGCTGTCCTTGGTGTATGGATTACTGCAATCAGTGGTACAGAGAATAGGCAGGAGGGGGCTGTAATATAGTGGAGAAATCTAGCAAAGGAACCAAGGTATTTGGAACAAATAATTAGAGAGGGAAGGGTAATACAATGGGAAAAGGCCAAGAATGTGCTTGGACTGCAGGCTAGGGGATTGCCTTCCCTATGGATTAGTAACAGAGTATTGATAGAGAGAAAGCGACAGGGGAATTCTAAGTGAAAGACCTGCACTGGTTGAGTTTTTAGTTGACTCAAGAACAGAAGCTGCTGTTAAAAAAGGGTTCATTAGCAGGGCATATAAAATATTGCATAATAACTATAGGAATCAGAGATCAGAAAAGGTAAACAGTTCACAAGTAGTTGGAGGATATATGTATGGATTCCAAATGTGCAACAACGTGTAGAAGATTTAAAGTTTTTGCCTGGAAGTGTTTTTATACCTCAAGTAGACTTTTTCCTCAGTTAGATGGCAAATTTTGGAGGTGTAATGGAGAAGAAATGGATAACTTGGGAGCGTTTCTTCTGGGGGTGTAATGAGTTTGCAGACTTTAAAAATTCTGTGTTAGGAATACTGGGTGTGTAAACAAGTGTAATTAAGGAAATTATTGTTTGAGCTGGTATACAGTATCTGTATTGCCTGGACATAACAAGGCCTTGTTAATTTTAATTCTGGTGACTGTGAGAAAAAAAGCAATTACTAAAAAATGGAAACCCAAGTCTAAAACAACCATACTTGAAGTAGTGTATTTTGTAGCAGATATAAAAGAACAAGAATTGGGATCTTTAGAAAAGGGTAGGAGTAAATTACATAGAAAAACATGAAAATTGTGGGAGCAATACATACAGAAAACTGTTTTGTAGTAGGATTAAGGTTTAAGAAAAGGCATAAATTGAATCATTTTTTTAATATTGGATTGATTATATTGTATAGAACAACATTTAATGCTTGTAAATGTAAACTTGTTAATATGGTTTGATTAATTATATGTAAATGTAGGTTTACCTATGTTACAACTTCTTCTTCTTTCAGCTTTTCCCGGTTAGGGGTCGCCACAGCGGATCACCTGTCCGCTTATGATTGGCAGTGGAGTTCTACAGTCTCGAGTTGCCAGCCCGGCGCCCAACCTTCCACAGAAGGTACACACATGCACACACTCACACCTAGGGCCAATTTAGAGTGTCCAGTCCACCTACTGCATGTCTTTGGGATGTGGGAGGAAACCGGAGCACCCGGAGGAAACCCACGCGACCACAGGGAGTACATGCAGACTCCGCACAGAAGGCACCCCAGCCGAGGATCGAACCGGAGAACCTCTTGCTGTGAGGCGACAATGCTAACCACTGCACCACCATGGCCACTGATAATTCAATAAAGCTGTTCTTTCGAATAGTGACACTGGAATGTAGATGTAATGAATAGTTTGAGTTGAAAGTTCCTGTACCTTGAAGTGCTCTCCTTACTACAAGACACAGTGACCTCTGAGTTAGTGTGTATAATTGGCAGCGGTGTGAAAGACACCACCGCCTCATGGGGGACTGCAAGAGGACTAAAGCCACCATGCAAAAATCTTGTAAGGAAGTTCAGTTGGTTTCAGGATTTTCTGTATTTCTGTGGCAGTTAGTGTATTTTTCATAGTTTTTTGATAGTTGCATGTCTTGTGATAGAGAGCTGACCATCACATACAAAATCAGTAAGTGAAGTTGATATGTAGCTTTGCCCGCTTGCTGTAGAATGTTTAGCCTCTTAACTAGGGAAGCCAGAGAAGCACTGGTCAAAGGGTCATTATTGCCACTCTAGGTTATGGTTTGCCATTCATATCAGGGATATCCACTAAACAGGCTGCCTGTTGAACTTGGTGGACTTTGAGACAGTCACCAAGGCCCTGGACAAGGGGAAATCTGTACATACAGCTTCTCTAGACTTAGCCAAGGCTTTTGACACTATTCTCCACTCGGGCATCATTGACAAACTCACCCAGCTATAGGTATCCATCCTTGTATCATTATATGGGTCACTAACTGGCTCACTGATAGAACCCATATAGTCAGAATAGGGGAATCCGCCTCCATCAGCAAACCTGTAACCAGTGGTCCACAAGAATAGGACCCCTACTGTTTGGAATGTTATTTCTCTGAATACAAGAAAAACTAATGGACTGTGGCTGACAAAGTTTGCTGATGACTGCAAACTGGAAACAGCCCTAGAATCTCCAGACAATGTCAGCATCCTACAAGAGGGTCTTAAATGATTGGTGCCAAAGTCATGGCCATAAACTCAATGCAAAAAAATGTATTATCATCCGTTTCGTTAAGACCGATGTTCCTGCTAGCTACCACATCAGTAGCAACACCCTAAATACGTTCTCAGTGGTGAGATTTGGGTGCACAGGTTGACAGCAAGCTTTCCTTTGATCACTGTCTCCAAAGTGGTAAGAAGGGCATACTGTATTGCTCATCTCATAAGTTAGGGCATTGCCTCCAGAAAAAGTTATAACCTCTCTCTCTACTCTTCCCTCATCAAGCCAATAATTGAGTACAGAGCCCCTTTTGGTATGTACCTTTCCAAGCACTTGCAGCAGTTGGAGAGACCACTAAGGTTCCTCACAAGGAAAATTCAAGGTTTTCAGCATCTGTCCTATGTGGATCATCTAAAATCACTGCCACTTTATTCTGTACTACTCAGAGGCAATCTCTGCCTTGCATATAAGGCAATCTCTGACCCTGCTTTATTGGAAATGCTGCATATCTGCAAGTCAAATGGTACACGGGTTACTCGCTCTGAAGACCTTAACCTGGTATGTGACATTCGTAGAACCTACTGGAGGGACAGATTTGTCTCCCAGAGGCTACCACACCTTTGAAACAGACTCCCACTGTGTCAAACAGAGCACCTCATTGGCCCTCTTCAAATGTAATCTGGACGATTGGATGGGTTACCGTAAATTCACCCCGGGAGTTCCATCTGTGTCCCTCTTGGGCAAGAGTAGTAGGTGCTGATTGTGGAAATACGTGTTGAACTTGGTTAGGCTTGTAAGGGCCCTATGGCACTATTAGCCTAGTGTCTTCCTATGATCCTACAGACTGCCTAAATTAAAAGCAGATCACTGCCACTTCAGAAAAAAGGTGGTGTTGATGTTTATTTTTTTTTTCTTCTTTACTTTAGATCAGGCTTAGCTGGCTTCTAGTTACTGTCAAAGCCAATCTCCAAACCTTTATATTGGTTTATCAGCCAGTTAGCTTAGAACTGTGTTAATATTTGCCTTATAAAAATGTGTTTACTTTTATTAGAACTAATGAGTTTAAAAATGGTTCAAAGGATTATTATAGCTAGTTAAACCAGGAACCAGTAATCTGCATGTCTTTCAGCACTCATTGCTTGCTTTATCATGTGCCTTTTCAATTCTTGGATCAGAAACGTGGATGGGAGTTTAAAGCAAACGCTGATGCCAGGAAGCTTCATAACAAGGATGACAAGTTAACTGTAGATGCTTATTGTAGGTGCCCAGGTGCAATCACTTAGTCATTTTACGACTAATAAATTATATCACCCAAATTCCACATTATGTGGGCTCAGTGTGGTCAGTGTGTTAATGGTATTCTACCTTATTCTTTGTTTAATGGTTTTCTGCTTCATACTGAAAATGTTTGGTAAACAAAAGATGGATCTAACACGGATCTAGTAGTTGTGTAAAAAAGGTGGATTTAATACTGATATTAATTTCAGTTATTCTTTTTGCATTATATTTCCTTTACATTTTATTTTTAGCGGGTCATGACTGAAAAGGTGGTGTTCCAGTGCACTTGCCAATATACTGTCAGACAGCTTTGGAGTTGGGCACAGAGTGATAACATGAATGAAGCATTAACTATGACTTATGCAGAGTAGAGCCTGCCAAGATGAAAAAAAATGCTTAGCCACCACATTCCAGCAGTCTTTACTATATCTGGTTCTTTCTTTGATGATACAAGTGACATTGGAAAAGAACAAAATAAATATTTTTCCTGGTAATGCAGTTATGCACCATGGTTGATTTTTGAGAAAAGTATAGAATAAATTGTAGGGAATTCATTACGACTGGAGGCATGGTCTACAACATGGCATCTTAAGTCTGGGGAATATTTTATTTTGGAAGCAGTATCCCATGAAAGCAGTGTACAGCTGAAAGAGAAGGATCAGTAGACCAATAACAAATGGAGATTGGGACCTGAGGTTCTAGCATCAGATATGAGGGTAAACAAGCAGTGTAACACAGCAACAGAGATGGTAGGCAGAATACTGGTCTGCATATGTTGGGTATCACCAGCAGAAAAGCAAATTGTTTCTCTGTATAGACAACTGGAGCACTGTGCATTGCCACAGGTCTCATTTTTTAACCAGATGCAGGATAAAAGGAATTGAGGGTGGCAACAAAACTGGTGCAAGGTCTTCACTATTAGCATTGTCTAGATAAGGTGCAGCAAAATGTCCATTTGAGGAACCCACGTAAGGGGACTGCCATTAACTCAGTGGTGTAGTTCCCAGGTGAGTGCTGTGCTGACTTGTACACTTTCCCTTGTGATTTATATTTAGATATTGATGCTGTGTGCAGGAACAGGTATCCAGTAATCGCAGCGTTGTTGGTTTTAGAAGAGCATGCTCAAGTGTACCTCTGCTACAGCTGTGTGCAGGTGGCTGGACTGCTAAGTGGCATGGCTGAAAACCTACCAGAAAGATAAGTTTTATTTACCTTTGTACTACTCTGCTCACATCCAAGAACGATGCTGTTTCTCAACAGAATTCTGGTATTTCATCTACTACACCTGACATCAGTTTTGCAATAAAAACATCACTCCGTATCCAGACAGCTTTGAAAGAAGGATCGGTCAAAGACCAGGGTGGACTAGGTATTTGCAGGGATGCCTTACAGGTTGTCGCATCCTTGCTGGATGAAGGCTTCAGTTCAGTGAATCTCGCAACAGTATTACATTTTCGAAGTGTTGTATTATGAGAGCTGGTGGAGCACTTTTCAGAGATTTCCCGTTTGCTCCACAGTGGTATGATCATATAGTTGTATTTAATAATGTGAGGGTGTGGGGGATGAATTCTTTACAAGCTGGATGTTCTTCGTGTTTCACTGTTGCAGTTATTACATTTGGGTAATCTGCTGGCAGGTTGCTCTCAGTCAGCCTGAATAACAAAGTCCTGGGTCCTGCGTCGATTGCTGTCTCTTCTTCCATTACGTCAGGTCGTCAGGGGTATAAAACATGCAGCCAACGCCATTTTAATCAGTCTTTCTTGCTGCGCGGTGCCCGAAGCAGAAGCAGTTTGCAAGTGCCGGTCGGCCGACTCCTGACATTTTCGTTTTCGAGTTTCAGAACCAAAGTCTTCAACCTAAGGCTAAGTACCCTGTTGGGGAAACTTTTTCTTGCTCCTTACCGATGTCAGTAAGTTAATAATTGTATTACTTGTGGGAAGCAAATACCTCATGAGGATTTTCATTTGTACTGTTTTCCTTGCCTAGGCCCTGACCACAATGTGCCTTGCTGTCGGATTTGTGCTAAATTTAACCAGTGCACTATTAAGCATCTGTATATTTTTGCTTCTAAATATTTTGGCACAAGATTTAACTATCCAGAAATGTCGTCTGTTAGCAGTCAGACTACCGGAATTCACAAAGAACGCAAAGAAAGACAGACCGTCGAGGTCCAAAACTGACGACGAAACTTTTCCTAAGCCAGTCACCAGTTCGCTGGTACTCAGTAAGGTGCTTTCGCAACCCCTGATGCCCGCTACTTTTGATTCGCAGGTCTCTACCGAGACCCATTCAGAGTCCGGTATGCCGCGAGACACTTTAAGTATTTAACCCGCGGATGTCTCTCCCTTAGATGGGTCCGGAGCCGCTGAGCAGGCACCAGCTTCTGAGGGTGTTTTTAGGCCTAAATATTTGTAAATTAAACCAACGCGATCATCAAAAACAAGGCCAAAACCAACTTGTATGTCTAAAAAACTGATGCATGGGCCACGTGTTCAGGCCTCTATGCCTAAAAAACAAATGATCAAAATGGCTGAGGATTTAATTACCTTGATCAGGGGTTCCCAACCCCCTCCTGCTAAGAGGCCTAGGCAAGGCACTGATTATAAATCTTCAGATTAGGTTTCCATTTCTTCTGATCAGGAATTTTCTATTCCACCTTATGAGAACTCTGATGCAGAAGAATCCATCCCTTCTGCTTCTCCTCCTGAGGATTTTTCTTTTGGAGAAACTTTGCATACCTTAAGGGAACATTTTCATTTGCAGAGTCAGGATTTTTCAGAATCCAAAAAGAGGCTTAGGGATTTCCTACTTCTCCCACAGCATAGGCCTTTGGCTAGACCTCCTGTTTTAGATATTGTTGATGATGTTTTCTCAGAATCCAGCATGGCTCCTGATTCCCTGCCTCTGGCTCCTAGTAAGCCAGACAGATATTACAGGGTTCCTGACTCCCACAAGTTTTTTTTTTTTAAAAACTCTACTGCTGACCCTGAAACTATTTCCCAGGGTCCCAAGTGTGTTAAGGCTTCTACTGCTAAAAATCCTACCCCTTCTGATGGAGACTCCAGGGTGCTGGATAGATGGGGTAAGAAGGTTTACACGTTTGCAACCCTGGCAATCGGGGCTTTAAACTGTCAGTTTCATATGCTTAAATATCAGCAGCATGTCATGGGCTTACTGAAACTGAAAATTATGTTGATTTCTGACTGTGTGGAAAATAGAGTTACAGGATGTATTGCATTCAGCTGAACAAGTTGGAAAGCATACTTTGCAATGTTGTTTTGATTCCTTGGAGGCCTCTTGCAGGGCCCCGCCGTAACTGGATCTGTGATAAGAAGGCATGCTTGGCTAAAGGAGCAAAATCTGCCTGATCATGCTAAAGCAAAATTGTTGGATGCTCCTTTACAACAGGACAGTCTGTTTGGTAATAAGGCAGAAGAAGTTTTGAAAAAAATGGAAGACGAAGCTAAATCTATACAAACTGTAAAAGATTTCCTACAAGTGCAGCCACCCAGGTTCAGTAGGCACTGGCCTACTAAGAATTGGTCCTTTCCAGTACCCAACATAGCCGCTCAGGTCAAACCCACACACTCCAAAGGCTCCAGGTTTCAGTCACAAGGAACTTACAGAACAAAACAATGGGGTGCCTCCACCTCCAAATCTGGAAGTAGCAAGGCACCCCCCTCCCCCTACGGTAAAGAGTCTCAATGACTTTCATCTGCCATTTCCAAACACTTATCTTTTGGCAGCCCCTTTGGGAGGAAAACTAGCACTTCATGCACAAAATTGGCATCTAATTACCCAGGCCAAGTGGGTTTTAAATGTAGTATCCCAGGGATCAGATTTCATTTCCACACATTGCCAATTCCAAACGGATGGCCAGATCTGCCTCCAAATCAGTGGGCAGAGGCCCAGAAATAAGTTATTTCCCTCATGGACATGGGGGCTATTCAACCAGTACCAGAAAAGGAAAAAGGACAAGGTTTTTGTTCAAGACTTTTCCTGGTACCCAGAAAAGACAAATCATGGCATCCAATTCTGGACTTATCCGTTCTAAATACTTTCCTGGACATTCCAAAATTCAAGATGCTGACTCTACAACAGTTACTGCCAATGCTGGGCAAGGATGCCTGGTTGGTAACTCTAGACTTAAAAGAGGCTTACCTGCATATCCCAGTCAGGGAATCTTGCAGATGATGCCTCCGCTTCAAAGCAGGCTATTTGCATTACCAGTTCTCTACACTGCCCTTTGGCTTATCTACTGCACCCAGGGTCTTCACAAAGTGCCTGGCACCAGTAATTGCATTTTGCAGACAAAGAAACATTCAAATTTATCCTTATCTGGACGATTGTCTAATTCAGGCAGAAAACAAGGATACTCTTCTACAGCATCTGACATTTGTAGAAAGACTAATAACATGCCTAGGGTTCACCATAAACGAAAAGAAATCACAACTGGTACCCTCTCAAATAATTACATTCCTGGGTGCAAGCTTGAGTACAACTGCTCAGATGGCTTGCCTCATGCCAGACAAATTCAATTGATGACATACTTCAAACAAGTGGCCACAAAAACCCAGCTATCTGTAAGACAAATTCTGAAGGCCTTTGGGTTCATGGCTTCCTGCATTCTACTAATTCTATATGCAAGACTGCATATGAGGAAACTTCAATGGTACCTAAAAAAACTTATGGAGTCAACATTGTCACAGCCTGGAAACAATGATTCCTATCATTCCTTGCCTGCAACAGGAGTTCCTATGGTGGGCAGAGGCCTGTCAACAAAACTGGGGACTGTCATTCATTCCACCCCCTGCCACCCAAACCCTAACTACAGACACATCAGATTATGCTTGGGGGGGCCCATCTGGCAGGGAGATGCATTCGGAGCGAATGGAGCCCAATTCAAATGCACCTACATATCAACCAGAAAGAAATGCTAGCTGTACAGAGTGCTCTGACAGCCTTCAAGGACTTTCTTCATCCAGGACAACTACTGATAAAGACCGACAACACCACAGTTATGTGGTACGTAAACAAGCCGGGGACGTACCCACTCCTACCCCCTTTGCAGACTAGCCATGGCTTTGTTGAACACAGCCTTGACTTACCAAATACATCTACAAGCTCAATTCCTGCCAGGAAAGCAAAATACTCTGGCAGATGAACTAAGCAGAAATCTTATGGACCCACACGGATGGAAACTGGATCCACAAATCTTCAGCATGTTGACACGAAAATGGGGGAGCCCAGACATCTTTTTGCCTCTCCCCAAAACTATCAGTTGGACAAAGAATTCATCACAAAAAAGCTTGGAAAGTGGATGCTCTATCCTACAGCTGTAAAAATCTATCACTCTATGCCTTTCCCCCTCTGCTCTCTAAGGTTTTACTAAAAGTCAGACAGGAAGAACTGAAAATGATTCTGATTGCTCCAGACTGGCCTCGCCAACACTGGTACCCGCTCCTACGCAATATGTCACACCTTCCTCTGTGGTACCTGCCTCAGACACCTTATCTACTGTCTCAGCAGAATTATCAAATTCTGCGCACTCAGCTCCAAACTCTCAATCTTGCAGCATGGCTAATCACGTAATTTCACCAGTCACATCTCTCAGTAAACCTGTGATGGATGTCATTTTGGAGGCTAGAAGGCCTAGTACTAGATCTTATGCTGATAAATGGAAAAGATTCTGTGCCTGGAACCAAGCACAAGGAATAAACACAGCAATGCCCAATATTCCTCAGATTCTGCAATATTTAACTGAGATGCTTCATAAGGGCCTATCTTTTTCTTCTATAAAAATCCATGTCTCTGCCATTTCGGCTCAATACAACACAGAGCCTCCTCTCTTTGCTCATCCCCTGCTAAAGCAGTACCTCAGAGGGGCCAAAAATTTGAGACCTCCCAGGAGAGCACCAACTCCTGCATGGGACCTCAATTTTGTGCTGGAAAAACTCACCCTACCTCCTTTTGAACCAGCTGCTACTGCAGACATAAAATTTCTCTCTTGGAAGACCGCTTTTCTTTTAGCAGTCACTTCAGCTAGAAGGATTTCAGAACTGCAGGCTCTCATGGCAGTGGAGCCTTTCATTATCTTTTATCCGGACGGGGTGGCCCTCCGGACCAATCCATCCTTTATGCCTAAGGTGGTATCCAGTGTGGCTCTTAATCAGACCATTCATCTGCCAACTTTTTTCCCCAGTCCACAGAACAAGGGGGAGCGGATTCTGCATTCATTGGATGTACACAGACAACTAAGATTCTACTTAAACAGGACAAAATCTCTTCAAATCTGAACAATTACTGGTGACATTTGCAGCAAGGGCAAAGGGAAAGGCTATTTCAAAGCAGACTATATTTCAAAATGGATAAGCCATTGTATTCATTTCTGCTACATGCACCATGGTAAACCTGTCCCCAAGGGGATCAGATCCCATTCCACCAGGGCTGCATCTACTTCTGCAGCCTTTCTCAGAGGGGTTCCTACCAGAGACATTCTAGAAGCTACTTGGAGCTCATTTCATACGTTCACCAAACATTACCCTTTACCTCTCTTTTCTAAATCCAGAGCAGGCTTTGCCACTGTTGTCCTGCAGGGCCTTACAGCTGCTCCTAATGCTGTATAATTCCATCCTCCCAACCATAGCTTTCGGATTATACCCAAATGTATTGACTGCAACAGTGAAACACGAAGAACATAGTACAGTTATGTACACTTACCATAAATGTAGATGTTTGAGTGTATTCACTGTTGCAGTCCTGGTTACCCACCTGCCAGCCCCCTATTTCTCTCTCATTATACCTCTTCTTTCTTTTACTATGCTCAAAAGCCTTTTTGGTGCATTTGCTTTTAGTTGGAGTGTGTTCTACATTACATGCATGCATATATATATATATTTTTTTTTTTTTTTTGCTCCCCATTTGGGGGGCACCTGACATCTGGGGCAAGAAGAACTGATTAAAATGGCGTCGGCTGCATGTTTTATACCCCTGATGACCTGACGTCATGTAAGAAGAGACAGCAACCGATGCAGGACCCAGGACTTTGTTATTCAGGCCGACTGAGGGCAACCTGCCAGCAGATTAACCAAATGTAATGACTGCAACAGTGAATACACTCTAACATCTACATTTATGGTAAGTGTACTGAACTGTACTTTCTGACCAGCATTAGACATATTTAGCACAACAAGGAAGACTTTGCAGGACTGTATGCACTGCAGAAAAAGGAGCGATTGCATGGTTTGGATGCCTGTTAAGGAGTAGATGCTGAAAATATAATTACAAGAAATGTTACTTCTGGTAACGAATGCAAACCTCCTCTGTTCCTTAAGGATTTAATTTAATTCCAGTCCCATTTCTGGGGAGGTACTTGCCCTTTTTGGACAGGCATTTGTCCATGCAAGGCCAGTCACTTCAGTTTTATAGTAGTCTACTAACTGTAACACTTCACCATCAGTACATTTAGCTATTACTCAGAGTAGAGAAGGGGACATTGTTCCCCTGTTGGCTGAATTATCACTAGATGCTTCAGTTAAATCCAGGCAAAACTTGATTGATGACATTGTTTTGCAAACAAGATAGCAGGAAGTCTGTTGTGAAAATAATCAAATCTTGAAACGACTGTCACACTGAGTTAGCACGCTAGACCTCTTCATATGGACAAATGTCATGGTAGATTCAAAGCTTAAATCCTTAGAACATCATTTCAAATAACCTGACTTTGAAATGGTAGACCTGGAATCCTGTTTCTGATATTACAATTTTAACTTTTTAGGAGGAGCTCTGTAGGTCTTTGCATAAAAGTTAGAAATTTTTCCGGAAAGTGCAGGTAGAACTGTTTAAGCAAGGTCTGGATATAGTGTAGCAGAACTTAAAAGTGAATATTGTTTTCCAAATTTATCTGTGCAAGCAGGGAAAGAGTGTATCTGATGTTAATTTTCATTCATTTCTCAACTAATGGGTTCTGATCCTCTGATCCTGACTCTACAGTTAAACTAGCTTGTGGCCACCAAAAAAGCTCTCGCTCCTTCCCTACCCATAATGCACCAACCTTAACATCTCTCAGATCTCATTTGCCAGTTTCATGTCTAGCCGTGGTCGCCTTCAGCTCTGAAGTGTAGAGTGGGAGATGAGTCTGTTTTGCATATTACTTCCTTAAAACTACTTACTTAATCATTAATTTTAAGTTGTTTATGGCTGTTATTCTTATACTTCATACACCATTGAGTGTACTTTTTTTCTCCCATCGATAGTAGGCCTAGCCATCTTTTCCATACTCCTTTTATACTTGGTGCATACGTTTTCCTTACCATAGTTTTTTCCTGCTCTCTTTACAAGAAAATTGTACATCTTCACTTACTATTGTTGGTATTTACCTTTTTCTCTTCTTTCTAGTTAAAAAAAAGTGTTGTGATCTTGTATTATAATTTTTCTGTTTTCAGGATGTTTGAAAAAGGCCCGTCGAGGTTTGATAAGTGTGCACACAAGTTGCCTTATTCAGATGCCCGTAATCTTTGTGTATATTGCTTAGGCAGGATCATTTACAAGAGGACTGAAGCAGCTGTTTTGGGTTTAACCCCCAAGCACTGGGTGACAGGAAAAATAAACTGATTTTGAAAGGCTTGTTGCCAACTTCTTTCTCCAAAGCCATTACTGGGGCTCAGTCCCCCAAACACAAATCTAGAGACCCTACAAAAAGGTCTAAACCTTCTGAGTCTTCAGACTTTTCCTCCTCAGAACGTAAAAAGAGAAGTCAGATACAAAATTACTCGTGGTCCGACACTCGTCTGATCCGATCAAGCCTGTACCGGATCCTACACCCTCTGATCCAAGACCCTTACGAAGGACAACTTCTCATCTGGATTCAGTCCCTTCCAAAGTGCATTCTCCTGTTTTAAAGAGGCACTCCAAATCTCCGTCCCTAACATCTCGTTCCTCCTGGAGTCTCATGGAAGCAAATGTGGAGAGGATGATGCGGAAATTCTTCACGGCGCATATTTGGATGAGAGTTCTTATGGCTCCTACACCTTCGGGTTAGGAAGTCTGAATGTTTACTCTTCCACCCATTGCAGCTCCTTCTGTAATCCATCCTGTTGTTGAGTCCTTGGATCCTAACATTGAGTCCATCTGGTTCGGATCTGAAAGAGGTACTTTCTTCGGCTCCGAATACTGCTCTGAGTGCACTGGTTTTGACATCCTTGGAGCCAGATGACTGTCGGAGCCGAAACATCCTTATCTGGTTTGGGAGGCTGGAGTTGACTCTTGAGATTTTCAGTGGCGTAACTTCCTCTTGGAACATCTGCACTGGACCGCTTGGCTTCAACTTCAGCCTCAGGTGGATTGTTCTCTGAGTGGAGGGAGGTGATGGACAAGAAACTTGCCTTTTTCTGCTCCGTTGCCTGTCTTTTCTCCAGGGAAATCTGCTGTTGAGGTTGTGAAGTGTGTGCGACAAGATGTAGATGGGTGGGTCCCTACCCCTCCGGATTCTCCTACTTCCCAGTTGTCTTTGCCTATTGAGCCTCATCACTCCAGTCCACTCCCCAGGGGCATCTAGCTCAAAGCCTCCAGACTACCCAGCAGGATATTCTGATCTCTTCTGATACTTAATCAGATCATCGACCGAGGAAGTCCCTAGAAAGAGGAAGTGCAAAAGGAGGCACTTGGACTCTCCACAAGAGTGAGTCACTGAGGATACTGATTTTGATGGAGAGGGGTCTCTGAAATCAATACCTGATGTCTCATTTGGAGATATTCTTGAGATCTTTAAGCAGAAGGGTGGCTGGTCTTCCCAAGACCCTTCTCCAGAGGAATCGGTATTTCTGGAGGCTTTTGGTGCTGGCCCATCTACCTCCTAGGTTACTCCACCCACTGATAAGCTCATTGATTTGGTCTCTAGGTGACCATGGAAGGAACCTGTTTTGGTTGAGCCATTCCCCAAAAGACCAGACCAGATTCTGGCTCCACCAGTATGAAAGGAGTTTTGGAGTAAGGGGGTGCCAGTAGATGCCATGGTTGTGGCGGTGGCCACGAAGAAAGAAAGAGCTTGCTGAACAGAGTTCCACTGTCCTTTCTCCTAACAGAGTCTCTAGGGTGATAGATTTGGGAAGCGCGTTTATGCTTCAGCAACTTTTGCACTTAAATCGCTGAACTAAGAGGCACATTTTACGAAACTTCAAAAGAGATTTGGTTAAAGAGCTATCAAAATCTCTTTCGGGGACTGACACTGCTGAGGCTCAATCTTCAATATCCTCTCAGTTGGTTACCCTTCAGTCTGTATCTAATTCGTCCATGAGGCTGATCTTGCACACTGCAGAAGGCACCTCAAGGCAGTGGGTTCAGGTATCTCCATCAGGAGGCATGCCTGGATGTGTGTGTGTGATTTTGCAGTGCACTTCAAGTCCTCATTTGTCAATGCTCCTTTTGATGGCACTTCTTTGGCCCCACAGTGAAGGACATGCTCTCCAAGTGTGAGAAGGATGGAAGGGCCCTCTGCAGTGGGCATGCATTTTTCAACTCCTCAAAAAACCTTCTCCAGGAAATTAATGGGGAGGTAGAAAAATGTGGTTCAAAATAGGTTTTCCCCGGAGTGCCATTCCA